>NW_027185712.1:29358764-29386496 GCF_028583685.1 Petaurus breviceps papuanus
TCTCTCTCTCTCTCTCTCTCTCTCTCTCTCTCTCTCTCTCTCTCCCTGGAGGTAGATAACATTTTTTTTTCATCATCAGTCCTTTGGAATTGTCTTAGATCGTTGTACTGATCAGAGGAACCAAGTCTTTCACAGTTGATTTTTGTTACAACATTGCTGTTACTGTGCACAATAATCTCCCCATTCTTCTCACTTCACTTTGCATCAGTTCATATACATCTTGCAATGTTTTTTTTTTCTGAAACCATTCCCCCTGCCCTTTCCCTGTTATTTCTTATAGCACAATAGTAGTTCATCACAATCATATGCTATAGCTTGTTCAGTCATTCCACAATTGATGAACATGCCTTCAATTTCCAATTCTCTGTCACTTCACAAAAGACCTAGGTGGTGTAATAGATAGAGTTCTGGGCTTAGATTCAGGAAAACTTTTCTTCCTGAGCTCAAATCTGGCCTCAAATATTTACTTACTATCTGTGTGACCCTAGGTAAGTCACTCATCCCTGTTGGCCTCAGTTTTCTCATCTCTAAAATGAGCTAGAGAAGAAAATGGCAAATCATTCCATTGTCTTTGCCAAGAAAACCCCAACTGGAGTCACAAGAAGTTGGACATGACAGAAACAACTGACCAACAATAACAAAATAAATATTTTTGCACATACGGATACTTTTTGTTTTTCTTTGTTCTTTTGGTGGTACAGATCTAGTAGTGGCATCATTTGGTCAAAAGGTATGCACGATTTTATAGCCCTTTGGGTATATAAATTGTTCTCTTTTAATTAGGTCTATTTTTGCTTTTGCTTTGTCTGAGATCATAATTGCCATCCCTGCCTTTTTTTTACTTCACCTGAAGCATATTAGATTTTGCTCCAACACTTTATTTTAACTGTGTGTATCTTTCTATTTCAATTGTGTCTCTTGTATGTTGAAATCTCATTTCTAACCAATTCTGTTATCTGCTTCCATTTTATAAGTGAGCTTATCCCCTTAATATTCAAAGTTATAATTACTGTGTATTTCCTTCCATTCCATTTTCTTTTGTCTGTTCTTCTCTCATACTTTTTATCCTCTCCCTCCTCAAAAGTCTGTTTTACTACTGACCATTGCCCCCCTTAATTCATCCTCCCTTTTTAGAATTGTTTCTTTCTGACTACTTGTAATATTTTCTCCTTGACATGGGAGCCCTGGAATTTGGCTATAATACTCCTTGGAGTTTTCATTTTGGGAGAGGTGAAAGGTGGATTCTTTCAATTTCCATTTTCTCTGGATCTGAGATATCAAGACAGTTTTCCTTGATAACTTCTTGAAAGATAATATCTAGGCTCTATCTTTGATCATGGCTTTCAGGTAGTCCAATAATTTTTAAATTATCTCTCCTTGATCTAGTTTTCAGGTCAGTTGTTTTTCTGATGAGATATTTTGCATTTTCTTTTATTTTTTCCTCCTTTTGACTTAATTTTATTTTTTCTTGATGTCTCATGGAATCATTAGCTTCCACTTGCCCAATATAATTTGAAGGAATTATTTTCTTCAGGGAACTTTTGTACCTTTTTTCCATTTGACCAAATCTGCCTTATAAGGAGTTCTTTTCTTTAGTGAATTTTTGCATCTCCTTTTCCATTTGGCCTCTTCTGCCTTTTTTTTTAGCAAGTTCTTTTCCTCAGTGAATTTTTGTGCCCTCCTTACCATTCGGCCAATTCTATTTTTTAAGGTGTTACTTTCTTCAGTATTTTTTGTGCTTCTCTTATCAAGCTGTTAATTCTCTTTTCATAATTTTCTTGCATCATTCTTATTTTTCCCCTACCACTTTTTTTTCCTCTTCCACTCTTATTGCTTTCTGAAACTCTTTCAGGAATTCTTGTTTTTCTTGTTGAGCTTGCACCCAATTAATATTTTTTGAGGCTATTTTTGTTGCTCTTTTCACATCACTGTCTTGAGTTTAAGTCTTGATCTTCCCTACCACGGTGCTAGCTTTTTATGTTCAAGTTCCTGTTTTTGTTGTGGTGGTGGTTTGCTCAATTTTCTTGACTTTAAACCTTAAGTTAAAATTAGGCTTTTCTTACCCAGGGATAGGGAGACTGTTCCAACTAGTTCTGGGAGTCTGCAAGTTGTTGTTGCTTCCAAGGTGGTATGATACAGAGAGAGATGTGGTCATGTCTGTGCTCTGGTCTTTACCCAGAAAGGGCCCCTGCTGCTCTGCAGCCACAAGTGCTCCTGTTCTTCTTAGCTCTAGAACTCATGACCATGTTCCTTGTTCCCCTGCCACTGCAAGCACTAGTGCTCCTTTTCACCCTGGAACTCTAACCAGGTCCCCTGCTCCCTTGTGAATGACCCCAAGCAATCCTCTCTGCCCTGGAACTGTGACCCAGAACTACTTATGGGCAAAAGTTGCCAATCAGTGCTGGCTGTACCCAGTTCCAGCAATCTCTTTCTGACCAGTTGTCTGACCTTCTTGCCATCTCTATTCTAAGACTTCCTCAATCTGCAGCTACTGCCACTATCACAGCTCGCTCTAAGGCTTGCAGCTGCTGTTGCCACTGGGTGCATATGCTCAGGCCAGCCCTTACCATGATGTCACAGACCTCTCCTGTGGATCTCCTAAGGTGTCTTAAACTGGAAAAAAAAAGTGTCACTCTGACCTTTTGGTTGCTCTGCCACTCCAAAATTTGATTTGAGGCCTTATTTTGAAATTTTTTGGAGGGAAATGTCGGAGAGTTACTGCCTCGAATCTGCCATCTTGGCTCCACCTCCTCTAATTGCTTCTTAAGAAGCATTTTCTTTTATCCATTTGAAATCTACCTTTCTGCTTGCTTTCACTCATTTCTTCTGAGTTACCTGCCCTCTGGGACCAAGAAGAGTTTACCTTATCCCTCTGCCATCTGATAGCCTTTCAGATCTTCCAGGGCAGCTTTGATGCCTCCTACCCCCACCCCAAATCTTCTTTTTTCCAGGTCAAACATGTCTGAATCCTTCATATGAAGCTTGTTTGCATTGGTCTCCAGGGTCCTTGATGCCCTGATCACCTTTGTCCAGATATCTTTCAGCTTGTCAATGTTTTTCCCAAAATATTTTGCCCAGTCCTAAACATCATACTGTACATATAACTTAACTGGAATACACTGGGACTATCACCTGAAAAGCAGAGAGGAAATATTCAGAGTTCAAATTTAGCCCCCAATCCTTACTAGGTATATGACCATGAGTAATCACTTAATCCCTCTGAGCTCCAGGAATCTGTAAATTGGAGGTTAAAACATTTAGTCCTAACTTCACAGGGTTGTTAGGAGAAAGGTGAAATATTGTTTGTAAATCAATTTGCTAACTTTAAAGCTATACATACCATGTTTCCCCGATAATAAGACACTGTCTTATTATTTTTTTTTGGACAGAAAAACACCAGAGGGCTTATTTTCAGGGGAGGGCTTATTTTAATGAACATTGACAGCAATTTTAATAAACAGGTAAATGTGAACAAAAAAATGTACCTTTATTCAATAATGATCATGTCATCTTCTTCAACAACATCGTCATAAGTGTCCATACCCTGAATTCCGTCCTGGATGTCTTGCGCCTCCATTTCCTTCAGAAGAAGTGGACCCAATCTGTCATGTCCAGCAATATAGCTCTCTTTAAATGAATATGTCTTGTCCAGGTAACCTGCTCGTAGTGCCTTGGCGACACAGCTGTCAGTAATTTTATCCCATGACTTCTTCACCCAAGTCACGACTTCTTGCAGACAGGGCTTCACAAAGTTTCCATGCTGATTTCTTTCCATTCTATTTTCAATGTAGTCATTGACTTCCATGCGCAAATGGTCCTTGAATGGCTTGTTTATTGCAATATCAAGGGTCTGGAGATAGGTAGTCATTCCTGCAGGAATCATTACTTGATCTATTCTTCTCTCTGCAAGGAAGTTCTTCATTTCTTTAGTGCGGTGAGTGCTGGCTGAATCCCAGACTATCAGACCTCTTTGGTTACCTCACATAACAAGTGGTAGCATTAAATCAACCCACTTTCTTATAACGGCTTGTGTACACCAGGCTTTTTCGGTTTCAAGAACGTAAATGCCAGATACACGTTCAATCTTATCTTTCTTGCCCTTACTGATGATTAGAGGTGTGGCTTTCTTTCCATCCAAACGAATTGCCAAAACACAGGTGACCCGTGCACTTTCATACCAGTAGCCAGTGGTGGGAATGTAGATTGATGTTGCACCCCTGTGATGAATTGTTGTTTGAGGTCCTTGTCCCATAAACACTGCAGTTTCATCCATAGCAATCATATTGCAGGTTTGGTACTTGGAAATGTCGATCCTATCAATAAAGGACTTGAATGCAAGTGCACGTTTAATAACTTCAGCATCTTCCAGCTTAAACAGTGTTGTTGATCTTCTTAGGGACAGTTCATACCATTGAAGGAAACCGTCCAACCAGTGTTGTGATGCTTTGAATCCTTCTGAGACCATTTCAAACTCTGGTGCCATTGAAAGGGCAAATGCTTGAATATCAGCCCTGTGCACAACCAAGGCCTTTGCTCTCCTGTCAGCAATCCATTCACCAATAAGGATCTCCAAGTCAGGATATAAGGGCTGCCGACCTGATCCAGACCTGCGCTTTTTCCCTTTTCCCTCATCCACCTGTTGATTGAGGTTATTATAATCTGCTCTCCATTTTCTGACCATTTGAAGATCCAAAAATTTTTCTTTACAGAAAACTGCAAGATTCTTGCCATGTGACTCCTCTACAATTGCTTTCTTATACTCAACAGTATACGGTAGCTCTTCCTTTTTGTACTCATGTCTGGGGGTCAAAACAGACAGAATAATAAAATTATGACCATCAGTCCTTCTTTTCACTCCATCATGCCCCCTGAGTTCTTCTTTTTTCCTCCATCATGCCCTTTTTATCCTCCATCATGCCCCCTCACTCCCGCTTACATACCGGGTTTTTATGTTGTCCTGCCTCAGCTCTCCTCCACGGCACTGCTCTCAATGGCGCCAGCAAGCAAATCACTAGGGAAGAACAAGATGACGCACTCACTGCTGCAGATCTGATTGGATGCAGCTCAGAGCGCGGCGTGCATTTCACGGGGGGGGGGGGGGGGGGGCAACAGGGGGGAAGCGTAATGAAGCGTGTAGCACAGGGGATCACCTTCACTACAGTAGCAATCTCAATAGGGCTTATTTTCGGGGGAGGGCTTATTATCGGGAAAACATGGGTAGTAGGTTTGGCTATTAGTTGGGGAGTTAGAAGCTTTTTAATTTTAAAATTGCTTTACTATAATTTGTTGGCTTATCACGAATAAACAGACCATTTTTCACCCATGAAAATATCCCAAGTGACCCAGAACCACTGAGATATGTGCCTGGTGTGTGGATTTTTTATGGTTGTTATTATTGTTTTTGTTGTTTGTTTTGATTTGTTTTTACCAGCAGTGTTGAATTTGCATTGATTCATTCATATTCTTTTGTCTTGAATGCCCTTAGAGATAATACCCAGATACAGACACAGAGAGAGGGAGGCACAGCCAAAATACAGTCAGCGTTTTGTAGTAGACTAAAAATTTCAAGACAACCTAGTATAGTGGGTAGAGAACTGGCCTCAGTAGAAAAATTTGAGTTTGAATCCTACTTCTGACAATATGTCAATTAAACTTTTAAGTGACCCAGGGAACTGTCTAAGACAATGAGTAGCAGAATAGTTACTGAACTTCATTGTTAGAGGTCTTTCTCATTCTCTCCCCACTATGAATTTCTTTACACCAGTGAAATCACAACTTAATGTGAATAAACAGTATAATGTGGGAGGCAACAAGACATACTAACTACATCAGTTAGCAATAAGAGATGAGTTCTAGAGAGGTAATAATAATCAATGCTACTGTGTTTCCCCGATAATAAGACCTATCCCGAAAATAAGCCCTCCCCTTACTGTGTAAGATTCCTCTAAAATAAGCCCTCCCCCGAAAATAAGTCCTATTGAGATTGCTACTGTAGTGAAGGTGATCCCCTGTGCTACATGCTACATCACGGTACCCTCTGTATGCACCGTCTCCCCCCCCCCCCGTGAAATGCACGCCACGCTCTGAGCTGCATCCAATCAGAGCTGCAGCAGTGAGCGCATCATCCTGTTCTTCCCCAGTGATTTGCTTGCTGGTGCCATTGAGAGCAGTGCCGCAGAGGAGAGCTGAGGCAGGACAACATAAGCCCTCCCCTGAAAATAAGCCCTCTGGTGTTTTTCTTTCCAAAAAAAATAATAAGACAGTGTCTTATTATCGGGGAAACATGGTAAGTGAGAGTTAGTTAGGGGAGAAAATCCTCAAAAAGACCTTGAGATATCATCTGATCCAATCACTTCATGAGATTATCTCTCTTCTCTTCCCCCAAATCTTACTGCATTTCACGATGCTAGCACACAATTGAGCACCTAATTCCTAGAATCACAGACTCCTAGAACTGGCAGAGGATTTAGTTAGGGAGTGATCTTATCCAGGCTCTTTATTTTACAGATGTGGAATCTGAGAACCAGCACAGTAAAGTGACTTTGTCCAAGATCACACAACCAAAAAGTGAGCAAGCCATGGGTTTCTTGATTCCTAACACAGCAATCTTTCTACTACCCTAACCCTGTTGTTTTATATGTATTTACTTCATTTGCCCCCTCCACACACACACACACATACTATAAGAGAGTAGCATGAGCATAACTTGGTGTGGCTTTCTTTTGCGGGGGGGGATTGTTTTGTTTGTTTTCTGTGTTACCTTCAATGTTTAGCACATAGTATTTTTTTTTAGGGCAATTGGGGTTAAGTGACTTGCCCAAGGTCACACGGCTAGTTTTTGTGTTAAGTGTCGGAGGCCGCACATGGTAGTTTCTTAAGAAATGTTTGTGAATTAGCCTTGAAAGGGGAAAGGTCAGGAAAAAAAGTCACTCTGTGCCATGTCATAAATATCAACCTTTCACATTTCAGAACTATCATTTAGAGAAGGAGTTAACTTATGCACCAACCATATCATGGTAAAGTGTCTCCATTCCGACCTTCAGCAGTCATAGCCAACTGTTGACAAAGTCTTCTCCAGTTCACCGCCTGAACAGCTATTAAAGAGTTGAAGAACAGTGAGGGTTGGGGTTTTATGTACCAGGACTGACTAATGAATGACTAATGACTAATAAATCAAGCAGTTGCCTGGTGGCAGATTGAGGGAAAACTAGCTCTGTGTGTGTGATTGATTTTCTTTATAATTTCTTTTAATTTTCTTTATGAAAATTCATGTCAATCTCTAAGCCTATGTTAATAAATCCTTTCCTTAGGCGAGAAAGGACAGCGAAATATCTCTATGGCATCGTGTCCTTCCTAATTGAAGGGCATCAGCATCCATGCCTCTGACAGGTGGGGTCCAGAGAGAAGCAAAGATTAAAGGTAAGAGGGATTTCTATCTGGGACAACCATAAATGTCCTTTGATTGCAGGCTACAATTATTTTCTGACCCAGCTGTCTCCACCAACCTGAGCTTCCATCACCCTTAGAGAAAGGTGGATGGCCTGTCTTCTTCTCCAAAGCCATCCTTGCTGTCTCTTGACAGCAGAGTGCCACTCTCTTTCCTAGGGAGCATCTCCTTCTTCTTAGGCTACAAAAATAAACCGCTGTTTCCTGCCGACATGGGGTCACAGCCTTCAGGTTATTTCCCCCCTCACTCCTGGTCTCTCAGCCCATTTCTCAAAGATCCTTTTTATTTTTATTTCAAATGTGAGCCAGCACTTCCTGATGAGAGAGATGGGGGAGGAATTTGATTGGAATTAGACCCAGAGCAGGTGGGCACATGTAATACCGTTGGCATCTTGTTTCTCAGTTCTAATATGCAAATTCCTGGGAAATGATCCTTGTCAGAGCCCCAGTTTGTTCGCCTGTCAGAGTCAGAAGAAACACATCCAAGAGACATAATGTGCGCTGGCCAGAGAACTTCTTCATATATCACGGGGCACAGGGTACAGATCAGTCTCTTTCCTGCCCACACACAGCTCATTCAGAAGCATTTCTGGGTATACAAGACAATTGTAACCATTCTTGTCTGAGCATCTTAGAATCCTTCATCTGTCCTCTCACCTCAGGTCTCTTTTCAAACTTTGTCCTGAATCTGTAATGGGCTTCTCCAATAGGAAAGATGGTCCTGCACAGAGCACAAGGCTGCCCCTGGATCACCTCCAAATGGCTTTCTGCAAGCCTGCTAATTCCCCAGGGAAATAAAATACTAGGGAGAATAATCAACTTGTTCCTGAGGAGAGCAAGCAGGTCTTGAAAGTTCCCTGAGACTTTTCTAATAGCAAAGAACTGTAAACAAAGCTTTATCATACAGGAAGGATTCTCAGCTTCACTGACGTGCTTGCTGCTCCTTGCACACTCCATCTCCAGACTCTGTGCTTTTGCACTGGAATGCTAGAATGCTCATCTTCCTCACTATCTCAGCCTCCTTGGCTTCTTTTAAGGCTTTGCTCAGATCCATCTTCTGCAGGAGGACTTTTCCAGTCCCCAACGTTGCCAGTGCCTTCCCTCTGAGATTACCTTACATCTGCTCTGTATATAGCTCATGTGCACCTATTTATCTGTTGGCTCCCTCATTAGAGTGTAAATTTCTCTCCATTTTTCAAATGCTTTATTAACTTCTGATTTACATCACTCATTTCCACCAGATTTTGAGTTACAGATTTTCTCCCCGTTTTTCCCCTACCCACCACCCCAAAATAGCAGTCCCACAGGATATCCCCTCCTCCAATCTGCTCTCTCCCATATTTTCTCCCATACCCCTTTTGACTTTTCCAGTATGGCATGATGGATCTCTATGCCCCAGTGCCTGTATATTTCAGTATAGGTTGTACATGTGTAGCTAATACAAAACAATAACATAGTAGATATGTGTGTGTATATATGTGTGTATATATATGTATATATATATATATATATATATAAACTTCCCTCCCCCCAGCCTGCCCTCCCTTCCATCATCCCCCCTATGACCCTCTTCCCCCCCTACTCTCCTGTAGGATGAGATACCCTATTTAGTGTGTATTTCATTCCCTCCCCAAGCCAAATTCAATGGGAATAAGGTTGACCCATTCCCTTTTGCCTTCCTATTCTTCCCCTCCATTGTAACCATTTTCCTTTGCCTCTTTAATATGAGATAGTTTACCCCATTCTGGGTCTCCCCATCTCCTCTCATTATATTCCTCTCTCACCTCTTAATTTCACCTTTTAATTATCATCCCTTCCTATTAAATTGGTCTGTGCCCTCTATCTATGTATACCTGTACACATATATACACACATTCACACATGTATTCATATGCCCATATACCCTCATATATAGACATATATATATATATATATATATATATATATATATTTCTTTTCCCTTCAACTACTGAGAAAAGTTTCATAAGTTACAATTATTAATGTTAATAGTTCAACTTTGATAAGTTCCTTATGATTTCTTTTCCCTATTTATCTTCTCATGCTTCTCTTGCTTCTTGTATCTGAATGTTAAATTTTCTATTCAACTCTGGTTTTTTCAGCAAGAATGCTTGAAAGTCCTCTATTCCACTGAATGACCATATTTTCCCTGAAACATGATACTCAGTTTTGCTGGGTAGGTGACTCTTGGTTTTAATCCCAGCTCCTCTGCCCTCTGGAATATCATATTCCAAACCCTTCAATCCCTCAGTGTAGAAGTTGCCAGATCCTGGGTTATCCTGACTGTGTTTCCACAATATTCAAATTGTTTCTTCCTGGCTGCTTGTAATATTCTCTCCTTAATCTAGGAATTCTGGAACCTAGCTATAATATTCCTAGGAGTTTTCTTTTGGGGATCTTTTTCAGGAGGTGATCGGTGGATTCTTTCAACCTCTATTTTTCCCTCTGGTTCTAAACATCAGAGCAGTTTTCTTTGAGAACTTCCTGGAGGATGATTTCTAGGTTCTTACTTTGATCATGGCTTTCAGGTAGTCCAACAATTTTGAAATTATCTCTCCTGGATCAATATTCCAGGTCCGTGGTTTTTCCCATGAGATATTTCACATTGCCTTCTATTCTTTCATTTGTTTGGATCTGTTTAACAGCATCTTGATTTCTCATAAAGTCATTAGCTTCCATTTGCTCCAATCTAATTCTGAAGCAATGATTCTCCTCAGTGAGCTTTTGAGATTCTTTTTCCATCTGGCAAATTCGGCTTTTTAAGGCATTCTTCTCCTCATTGCCTTTTTGAGCCTCCTTTGCCATTTGAGTTAGTCTATTTTTTAAGGTGGTATTTTCCTCAGTCAGGCTGTTGACTCTCATTTAGTAATTTTCTTGCATTGTTTTCATTTCTCTTCCCAGTTTTTCCTCCACTTCTCTTATCTGCTTCTTAAGGTCCTCTATGGCCTGTAACCAGCTCGTATTTTCCTTTGAAGCTTTTGATGCAGGAGTTCTGACTTCACTGTCTTCCTCCTGTTCCATGCTTTGCTCCTTCTTGTCCCCAAAATATGAGTCTAGTGTTGGAATCTTCTGTTTGCTTTGTTTCCTTTGCCTGGTCATGTCGCCCTTTAGTCACTTGACCCCTGGGCTTTTTGCCACAGTAGGACTCTGCCACCAGACAGGGGAGCTTTCTTCCCAAACGCTGGGGTTTTCTCAGCTGCTGGAGGTATTACATGGGTGCCCTCTCTGAGGTCTCCACACACTCTGGCAAGCTGGACACACACCCCAGGACCTCCACCCTAGACTTCAACCAGGTCCAAGAAGGTTAAAGCAAGAGCGATTACCCCTCAGACTGGTGTTTGGTCCCCCTACACTCTGCAGGCCAGGAGCTGAAGCTGCCACGTGGAGCTGGCTGGCTGTGCTGGCCTCTCAGCGGCTTCTTGCCCCGGGGACAAAAGCCATGCACTCCCACTTACTGGGTCCCAAAGTCCAGACTGCACTGGCTTCTCACTTTGTCCTTTGCATTTATGTGTTGATAAATCTGGAAATGGCCACAGCTGCAGCTGATCTGGAGTCCCTCTGGCAGGTGGCTGGTCAGTTCTGCCCTGGGGCTAAAGCCTTGGTGTGGGGTTGGGCTGGGCTCCCAGAGAGTTGTGCTGGCTGATTCCTGCTGGGCTGTCCTCAGTGGGAGGTTAGCTTCTCTGTGTCATTTTCTGGGTTCTGCAGCTCCAAAGTTTGTTTAAAGTCCCCTTTTTACATGGATTTGGGAAGGTGGAAGTCAGAGCAGTGGAGAGGTCCTGCTTCTATTCCCTAAACAGAAATTGTTTTTCAAAATTTTGTGTTTCAAATTCTCTCCTGCCCTCCTTGCTTCCCCTCCCCACTCCTTGAGAAGGCAAGCAATTTGATATGGATTACACATTTGAAGTCTTACAAAACTTATCCACATTTCCCATGTTGCAAAAGAAAACAGAAAAAAATAAAGTTTTTTTTTTTAAGTCTGCTTTGACTGCATTTAGACTCCATTAGTTTTTTCTCTGGAGGTGGACAACATTTTTCATTATAAGTTACTTGAAATTGTTTTGGATCATTGTATTGCTGAAAATAGCTAAGTCATTCACAGTTGATCATCATACAATATTCTGGTTACTGTATACAATGCTTCTCTGGTTCTTCTCATTTGACTTTGCATCAGTTCATGTAAGTCCAGATTTTTCTGAGAGCATCCTTCTTGTCATTTCTTATAGTACAATATTATTCCATCACAATCATATGCAGCAACTTGTTCAGTCATTCCCCAATTGATGGGCATCCCCTCAATTTCCAATTATTTTGCCACCATCAAAAGAGTTGTATAAATATTTTTGTACAGATAAGTCCTTTTTCTTTTTGTTTTTTATCTTTTTGGGATATAGACCCAGTAGTGGTATTGCTGGGTCAAAGCGTATGCACACCTTTATAGACCTTTAGGCATAATTTCAAACTGTTCTCCATAATGGTTGGATTAGTATCTATTTCTAGTATATCAAGAGGGTTGCTTTCTTCCATAATCTTTTCAAGTATTCTTTCTTCAGGATCCCCCAAAACACATTCACACACATTATTAATAAGCATTAAATAAGAATGGAACATCTGGAATATGAAGAGGAGAAAAACCACCCTGAAGCCCTCTCAAAAATTCTGTTAGGGAATTATTCCCCCTGGCATAATACACAGAGGACTCATCTATGAGCCCATAGAAGAAATTATATCTACCGTAGGCTAACAGCTCTCCTGAAACTGAAGTGCCCACCAGAAATTATCCACTAGAGCCCCTTAAACCTGCTAGAGGGGACCCCTACTGGGTTCCTTGGAAACCACCTAATAGGCTCCAATAGTAAAGAAATGTTTCACCTGCATTGCTAAAACATGTCACAGATTCCCACGGATTCAGGTCTGTTTCGCTTCAGTAGAAATAATTCTAAGGCTTTGTTTCAATAAGAATAATACTGAGAATGTTTTGCCTCAACAAGAATAATACTGAAAAAGCTTCACCTCAGTGGAAATAATGCTAACCCCTCAGAAACATATTCTGTTGCCAGCAATCACATTGTCTATAAAATTATTTCTAACAGAAAGCTCGATACTGTCTTTCAGTCTGAGAGGCAGCCCCGGCCGGTTAATAAACACTCCTATCAAATTATAATTGGCCTAGCTGTCCTGTTACATCTCGGTGTCCATTACAAAACCTGTAGAATATCAATAACTTATAATACTACCCTTAGAAGAGCTCTAGCAGGGGGAGGTTAGTGTTCACTCTTCCATGTTGGTACCCTTTACCTGTCCACCTGTGTAGCATTTTGTTTATTTATCTTTGTTTCCAGAAGCTTATCCTGGTCCCTTATCCCTGTCACTGTCCTCTGAAGCTGTCATGAGCATGTCTACCTCCTCCTGTTCTCATCTCACAGCAAGGGGGTGTCCATTATATTGACAGCCTCCTTTACTCTCCTCCACAGCCCCTGAGGTCATCATTTGTCCCTATCCCCTTCCCTGCAGTTCTAACATTCCAGCAGAAAATGGTGGTTTCCTCAGTGTATCTATTTGCACCCCTCCACTCTGTCATTTCCCTCAGACTCTAACAAATCATCATGTATTGTCTTTTCCAGGAAAATTCCTCTTTAACAGCAGGCTCTCATGAGAAGAGAACTTTAGGTAAGCTTTATAGCTCAAAAAATATTGCCTCAGTCACTAAGGCTTCTTTGCATGTCAGTTCCTATGAATTCAAACCTCACATGTATGACATCTCTTGAGTTTGTATGAAGGAAGTTCTTGCATCTCATAAATGGATTTCCTTCTTCAACACTCTCTTGTCTAAAGGGGTTTATTTCCTTACTCTACCAGCACCAGAGAGTGTGTATCCCACTCACACTGGTGGATCTTACTGGGGGCTAGAGCAGGGGTTCTTGACCTGGGGTACAAGAACATTTTAATAACTGCATTTTAATACAACTGATTTCCTTTAATAAGCCCATTCATTTTATGCCTTTAAAAACATAAGTTTTAAAAAAAAGTCCATAGGCTTTACTAGACTGTCAAAAGGGTTCATGACAACCAAAAACTTTGGTTCCTGGGTTCATGGGAAGAACCTCACTGTCTCTCTGGTTGTTTTTCCATCTCCCACCTTTACCTTGTATCACTGGCCCCAGTTTCTAAAATGACCTAGTAGTTCTTTTGGAGATATTTTTAAAAGTGAAAAGGCGTCAGACCTATGGTTGGCTCCTTCTGTTGCCACATTAGATTTAGAAAACTAAAGTCCATCAAGCTTAACATTGATCTCTAGAATAATTCTGGGAAATGGTCATTAAACATGTAGTTTGTGAACATTTAGAAAAGAATGAAGTGATTCCTGGGAGAAACACAGACTCCAGAAGAACAAGTTATAACAAATTAATATTTCCTGTTGAGATAGTTACTATACTTTTTCCTCTGGATCTTAGCCACATATGTGATTTCAGTGATTACCTGTATATAGAGGAATTTCAAATTTATATACCCATCCTATCTCTCTCCTTTGAGATCTGTGGAAAATTCTCACACTTCTCACTCTCTGCTGGACACCTCTATCAGGATATCTTGCCAGCATCAAAAACTCAAGAAAACCCCAATGGAACTAAAGATTTACAGAGAGAGAGAGAGAGAGAGAGAGAGAAACCTTCCTTTCCTTGAAGAGAGGGCCCTATGAGAGAAATTGATCAAAATATTCCCAAATCATCCTGAGACAATTATGAGGCATGGTCCTTTGGAAGCATTTGAGTAACCATTTTCAAGGAAGGTAAGTATATACCCTAGTAGCTTGATGAGAGGACATAGGAAGTCTCTCTGATAGGTTCCCAGGGATTAGGGCTTTCTCCAAGATGGTTAGTGAATATGAGCAAAAAGGATGGAACCTTGTCAGAAGAGTCTACAGTCTTGAAGAGCAAGTGGGACAAGGTTTTCTTTCACTTTCTCCCATGGACTTGCAGGTCAGAGTATAGCAGAGGGGACCTTTCTTTGGGGGAAGTGAGAAGTCGGGAGATTATCTTCCCATGTCCAAGAAAAATTAATGATGATGTTCAAGAAAAGCACATAAAAAACTAAATGGGGATAGTTCATCATAAGCTAAAAGACATCTTTATCCTCACTCCCACTCTAACTGATGATTTGGCTTCTCGGAGCTAGGTTGGCTATATCTTGCCTCCAAAGGTTCTAGGGGTATCCCTGAAAGGCTGAAGTGACTTCCTTTAATGCCACTGGCTCAAGATCCTACTTGTGCGCTTCCTTCCAAGTTTGTCAGCTGAGAACCATTTAATTACTCAGCCTTAAGAAGTTTTATAAAAGTGTATTTATTAGATGACACAATAGAAGTTGGTACGATAGGAGTTAGTTGACTGCAGATGTGTGGCATCTGGGTGGTGCACTGGATAAAGCACAGAGCCTGGAGTTAAGAAGACAAGTTCAAATTCTTCCTCAGTCACTTATTAGCTGTGTAACCCTGGGCAAGTCACTTCACCTCTGTCTTCCTCAGTTTTCTCAACTGTGAAATGGGAATAATAGCACCGATTTCTGTGTTGTTGTGGGAATCAAATGAAAGAATACTTGGAAAGTGTTTGGCACATGTTGTTGTTCAGTAGTTTTCAATCACATCTGACTGTGACACCATTAGGGTTTTCTTGGCAAAGATACTGGAATGGTTTGCCATTTACTTCTTTACTTCATTTTACAGATGAGGAAACTGAAGCCAGCAGAGTTAAGTGACTTGCCCAGGTTCACATGGCTAATAAGTTTCTGAGGCCATATACCCACAATAAGATCTAAATGGGCTGAATGCAGAGCTCCAATCCTTTATTTCCAACTGTCTGCTAGGCATCTTCATTGGGATGTCCCAACAATACCTATCCTGCATCTGAGGAAGGGAGAATTAGTTCCAATTCAAGCATCTTTTGATTTTACCCTTTCACCACATGTTTGGAAACAGCAAGTAGGATGTGAAAAAATGAATTCCTGAATATTAGAGCAGTTGTTTTCTTGGCCAACTTGTTTCTAGCATGTTAAAACCTCTCCATGGCACACAGGAGCACTATTGGCTACAGAAGAGAAGTGAATATGATGTTTAGACACCATCCAAAGGGTTATGAAGGACACCAAACACTCTCATCTTAAAGCAGCCCGATGGTGTGGCTACCAAGGACAGGGTTACATGGAACAATGCAGCTCTAGTCTCTTTGAGAGGAAAGGGGAAATGTTGACTAAGTTAAAAAAGAAGAGGGAAATACCTAAGCTTTAATTAAAAAAAAAACAGATCAGAATTTAGCTTCAGGGCTACATAGAGTGGAAAACAACAACTCAGACCTGGAAGATTAACTCTCATCATTGGGTTTTGCTAAATTGGGCCCTTTTCCTTGAGACATGATTGTTAACGTGGGGATTTTATTCACATGACTCCTGTTTTGTTTCATTTGGCTTCATGGAGCAGATGGGAGGGTTTGATTTGCTTGATACATATTCTATCTCTGTGTGTTTTGTCATCAGTAAAGATAGTTCATCTGGCTAGAACTTGGTTGTAATGAGACAAAGATCTAATGGTGAGCTAATGGATCTAATCTAATCTAACAAGAATCTAAACCCCACCCATAGTGGTTAAGTCTGCAAAGAGAAAACATTCTAATCCAATCGTTCTGTTCAATATCTGGCCACTGGACCCAGATGGTTCCAGAGGAGAAAGTGAGATTGGTGACTTTGCATGACCCTCCCTCACTCAAATCTAATTCAATTGCAAGTCTTGTCATCATCTCCTTGATGTCATGGTCCTCTTCAAGAACAAAGAACAAACCACAATTTACCTAACAAAGTCCTAGTTCAGTGCTTTATTTCCACATGGATACACCCCTGGGTTCTTGATGGCATACCCAAAAGCTCTGGATGATTTTACCAAGCTGGAGGGACTAAGTCACTTTCAAGGCTTTGTAATGGTCTCCATGTTCAAGAACCATCCTGAGTTCAGAGAGGCTCATTGCTACAACATTGTTCAGCAAATGATGTGTTTTTTGTTTGTTTTTTCTTTTGTTTTGTTTTGCCATAGTAAGTCATAAATCCTGTCCAATAAAGCATAAACAAGTTATTTCAGACAGGGAAACAGTGGATCACTGCGTTTGGAGTCAAGAAGACCCTAGTTCAGATATTTAATGGCTATCTGTGTGACTCTGGACAAGTCACTTACTCTCAGCCTCAGTTTCCTTATTTGTAAAATAGGGATAATATTAATAGCACTTACATCACAGGGGTATTTTCAGGAGCAAAGAGATAATGTACATAAAGTGCTTTGCTAATCTTAAAGCACCATGGAATATTAGCTATTATTAATATTTTTCATTGACAGAGGGAGCACTACTCACTGATGAAATCATGGATCCTTTAAAGTTCTGGAATGTGGACCAAAGGAGTGCATTGAAGCTTCAAATTCAGGTTATGGTTGGTGGGGACTGGTCTGTGGTTCTCTATGTATTATGGACAGGATGAAGTCCTACTTACTTAATTTCAAATAGTAAGAAGAATGTGGGTTTTTTTACCCTCCAGAAAATAAGTCTATCGGCAAGTTTTGATCTGTTTTTGTTGTTCTGGAAATGTATCTGAGACATGAGATATTAAGTGGTGATAAAAAAAAATTCCCATCATTGCATCACCTTAATTGAGGGTTCTAAGAAGAGAAACATGTTAAGACAATTATGCTGTATTATATATTCATGGAAAGCCTGTTATCTACAACTCCTCTTAGAATGCTAAACTGAAAGCTGCTTAACTCAATCTCTAAGCCAATTGAGAAAGGTGACTTCTATATCTGTGCAGAATGAATAAATGAATGGAAAACCACTTAAGTGCTTACTATGGGTCAAACACTAAGCTAAGCTCTGGAGACACACATGGAGTTACAGAGGCTGAACCCACATGACAAGTCAACAATTCATTGGGAAGAAACTCAGAAAACTAGTTACCATGTTTCCCCGATAATAAGACCTATCCCGAAAATAAGCCCTCCCCTTACTGTGTAAGATTCCTCTAAAATAAGCCCTCCCCCAAAAATAAGCCCTATTGAGATTGCTACTGTAGTGAAGGTGATCCCCTGCGCTACATGCTACATTACGGTACCCTCTGTATGTACCGTCCCCCCCACCCCCGTGAAACGCACGCTGCGCTCCGAGCTGCATCCAATCAGAGCTGCAGCAGTGAGCGCGTCATCCTGTTCTTTATTAAATTCATTATTGAATAAAGGTACATTTTTTTTGTTCACATTTACCTGTTTATTAAAATTGCTGTCAATGTTCATTAAAATAAGCCCTCCCCTGAAAATAAGCCCTCTGGTGTTTTTCTGTCCAAAAAAAAAGTTATCGGGGAAACATGGTATTATGTTTATTTGTTGACATAAAGGCAAAACCACAATGATGATTTTATTTGTTTTTTTCCCCTTTGTTTTTTTAAGCACTATAATGGCAAGCAAAGAAGTACTTAGCACCTTGTTTCAGCTATTTAATTATTTAGCACCTTGTTTCAATTCCAGTTTCTTTTAAGCCTTGCCCATGGTTATATCAAGTCTTTGTTAAGAAACAGAATTTGTGAACCCCACAACTTGTGATCCACTCTTGCTAATGCAACAGAAAGGGACAGAACAGGGAGTAGCTTAATGACCATATGTAAGGAAAAGCCCAAGCTGGGAAAGAGCAGAACTGAGAAGAGAACACTTGCTGTGGCAGAATTGAGAGGGGGAACTGTCTGTTTGCCAGGCACTTTGCCTGTTCTGTTTGTGCTGATTTTTGTTTGTGATACTTTGTACAGAAGCTCTAGGACCTTACTGGAAGCCCTGAAAGAGGATTTTCTTGTTTTCTGTTTGCAGAAGTTCTGGAGGAGGGATTTAGAGGTTCTGGGACTGTACTGACAATTTGTGTTGAGTTCTCAGACCTGATATGTGGGTCTGTGTTGATTTCACAGGCAGATAGTGAATTGATGATGGTGCCGGCAAGGTGCATGAATGTTTTTTAATTCTGTTAAGCTTTGTCTTCCCCAAAACAGAAACTGTGAAGGACTTGAGGTGGACTGGACACTGAGAGCTTCAATATTGAATGGGAACTGGACAAGGAACTGGACGAGGAGTTGAGAGCTTCTTACCTTTGAATCCAGGTGGCAGTTGGGTAAATTCATGTAACAGCTGGGACCATGGAAGAGGAACCATGGAATCTGAGATCCAGTCTCGAGTCAAAATGAAAAAGACCTCTCCTTGGGTTCTTGATGCTGACTGAGAAGATCATGATTTACTGTGGCCTAGGGGTGGAGAACTTTGGCCTTTGTACTTTGTGTCCCTTAAGGAGGCTTGCTCCTTAAGGATGATTGAGTTCAGGATGGTTGGAAACATCTCCAATCAAGAAGAAAGAAGACTTTTTGACTGAGAGATTAAGACAATGTGACCTAGTGGTGGAGAACTTTAACCTTTGTACTTTGTGTCTCTTAAGGAGGCTTGCTCCTTAAGGATGATTGAGTTAAGGACTTACTGAATGATATCTTTTGCTTTAAACTATGTGGCCACTTTGGCGATAAGTTGTTATGTCATAACTTTGTGAATGTTGTACTTTGGTTTCTGTCGATGTTTTGTCTTAGTTTATTACTGAATAAATAGAGGGTTCACTATACTATGCAATCAGAATCTTAAAGCTGTTCACAGCATCAGTCCTCTGGAAAGCTTGGCTTTACAACCACTAGTGTTGACATTGTGTAGACATGGTATTTTTGGAATGAACCTTTTATTTCATCAGTATAGGGAACTCCATATAAGGAAACTCCATCCACCAAAGTGGATGGAAACTGCCTTCATCACTCACTTACTCTGTGATCCAGTAACACTAGTCTCCATGCTCTTCAGTGAACAATCCCATCCCCACCCCTCTAACTCTGAATGTTTTCACTGACAGTTCCCTTCATACCTGGAAATCTCTCCCTTTTCTCTCCCTCCTGCCTCCTAGCTTCCTTAGCTCATAATAGGCAATGCTTGTTGATTTGACTTTTAGAAAAAAAAAGTGGCCTTAAAACTCCAGATCATTGAGACAAAAGAAATTTGGGTTTCTATCATCTGGATAATTGCCTCAAGTTTCTACTTCATGTTATGTAGACATATTGGTAACATGCTACAATCTTCCTGAAGCATCAGCTCACTTGGGTGTGACAATGGCAGCATGTGTAACTTTGGAGATTCCCCAGTTTGGGGGCTTCAGCTATGCTGTGGTCTTTGACTCCCTGAAGTATTTTTTCCCTTCATTTTCTCATGTGTAATAATCTGTAATAAGATAATTAGGCTGTTAGGTGCCCCACCTATTCTATAATTGTAAACAGAACATCAGAGGGTCTAATTATGATCCTCTTCTGGATTGTAAGAAAGTGAAAGAAAGCCAGCGCACTCTCTTTGTTTCTATCAGTCTGTGTCTCTGTATCTGTCTTTGTCTCTGTGTCTCTATCTTTGTCTTCCCTCTCTTTTTCTCTCTTTTGAATACATTTGCGTAATTGTCACCTGAGCACTGATCTTCCCAGGGGATAGACAAGTAATCTAACCCCCACACACTTACACACACATCAATACCACCTACTTACATGTTGGTGTAGTGGGCACAGTGAGGAAGCTACAGAGTTTGGGAAAGTATATCCAGGTTCTTCAGAACAACCCTGAGCTCATGAGTTTCTAAGTTGCTCTGATAGTCATCATTCCCTCACCACTCTATCAACCAGATAGGCTGAAAGTGTTTCCATGCAAAGTGTCTGATTTTAAGTCATTAAGTGGACTCACACCCTGAAACTAGAACTGCCTGTTCAAACTTCACAAACTATAAACCCAACCAAACTGGCCTTCCCACTGTCCTTCATGTATGACATTACATCCACTCTAGGTCCAGTCTAGGGCTCTAAGGTCTGTCTAAGGGTCCTCACTGTTTGGCTAAGAAAATGCTTGTACATAAATGAATGTGCCTAGGTAGTTAGGAGATGCCTAGACAGAGGAATCTGGAGACAGGAATTTCTGTCTGAGTCAGTTTCTTCATCTGCAAAAATGTAGATCTATCTCACAGGGTTGTTGTCAGGATAAAATGAGATATTTCTAAATTGCTTTGTAGACAAATAGATAAATACTAGCTATGACTGTCCACCAGACCTTCAAATGCACCCTCACTCCCCCACCCAAATACAGCAGAAGAATGTTTGGAGTGGACGGTTGGTGAGAAGGAAGCCTTTTCCCACACACATCCTAAAGGCAAAGCTGGGATGAAGCCTTTGTGTATCCAAGGTAAAGTGTGGAAATTATACCCACTGTGGGGATGTTATACTTCTCTTCAATACTTTAAGGATCTGTTATTTCATCTATGTGGGAGTTATCTTCTTTGACAGAGATTAAAATTCCTTCTATGACTTGGGCAATTAGTCAATCAACAAGCACTTTTGTTTAAATAGTTTTTTATTTATATATTTTGTTTTAACTTTATCTGAATTTTCCATCATATATCTTTCCCCACCTCTCCCAGAAAACCATTCCTTATAATCAAGATTTTGTTAAAGAGAAAAAAAAATGGAGGGCAGAGTCAAGATGGTGGAGTAGAAGCAGGACCTTCCTGCTACTCCAGATTCTACCTTCCCCAATCCATGTAAAAGGGACTCTAAACAAACTTTGGAGCTGCAGAACCCACAAAATGACACAGAGAAGCTAACCTCCTGCTGAGGACAGCCTGGCAGGCCAGCAGGAATCAGCCAGCGCAGAGCTCTGGGAGCCGAGCCCAGGCCCCATGAGCCAGAGGTTTTAGGCCCAGGGGTGAACTGACCAGCCATGACCAGAGGGACTGTAGCAGCAAGCACCCCAGTGTCCTCAGGGTTTGCTGCCACTACAGGTTCTTGGATCTGCTTTGTTAAAGGAAAGCAACTCAAAATGGGTTAGCAAGCTTACTTTAATCAGTCAGACATATATCGTTTACCTTGTTCAGGGGAAAAGGTCAGCACCCTGAACTTCAAAGTACACAGACAGAATTATCAAGACAGAAACAGATCTAGTAGACAGATTTCAAACTGTCCAACCATTACATCCATACCCAGTCAACATCTGGGTTTCAACACCTGGTTTTTTTCAAAGCCAGGGGGGGGAGTGGGGGGGCTCCGGACAACGGCTTCCCAGAATCCATATCAAATCACAGAACACTTCTCAAAGTGAGCCCCCAAAACAAAGCTACACATCAGGGCTTATATAGCCTTCTCCTGGCTCAGAGAATGTAACAACCTTATTGACTCACTGGCCAATCAAGAAGTATCTACTGAAAAACAAGCCTCCCACCCCAGGCTTCAGGTGCACTTTAGCCTAGGGGCAGGGAAGATCTTCCAAATCTGCATTCCCATTACAGGGACTCCAGATAAGCAGCAGTTTTGGCCATTTCCAGATTCATCAACAAATAGATGCTAAGGACAAAGTGAGAGGTCAGTGCATTCTGAAATTTTGGACCAGTAGCTGGGAGAGCTTCATCTTTTTGACCCAGGGCAAGAAGCTGCTGAGACTCCAGGCACAGCCAGCACCACATGGCAGCTTCAGCTCCTGGCCTACAGAGTGTAGGGGGACCAAGCACCAGTCTGAGGAGTAATCATTTTGCTTTAACCTTCTTGTATCTGGATTGCAGTCTAGGGTGGAGGTCCTGGGGTGTATGACCAGCTTGCCAGAGTGTGAAGGCTTCAGAGAGGGCATCCAACTAATACCTACAGCAGCTGAGAAAACCCCATCGTTTGGGGCGAAAGCTACCCTGTCTGGTGGCAGAGTCCTACTGTGGCAAAAAGCCCAGGGGTCAAGTGACTGAGGGGCCACATGACCAGACAAAGGAAGCAAAACAAACAGAAGACTCTAACATTAGACTCCTATTTTGGGGACAAAAAGGAACAAAACATGGAACAGGAAGAAGACAGTGAAGTCAGAACTCCGGCACCAAAAACTTCAAAGAAAAACATGAGCTGGTTATAGGTCATAGAGGACCTTAAGAAGCAGATAAGAGAAGTGGAGGAAAAATTGGGAAGAGAAATGAGAACGATGCAAGAAAATTATGAAATGAGAGTCAACAGCCTGACTGAGGAAAATCACACCTTAAAACAGACTGACTCAATTGGTAAAAGAGGCTCAAAAAGGCAATGAGGAGAGGAATGCCTTAAAAAGCCAAATTTGCCAGATGGAAAAAGAATCTCAAAAGCTCAATGAGGAGAAGCATTGCTTCAGAATTAGATTGTAGCAAAGGGAAACTAGTGAGTTTAAGAGAAATCAAGATGCTGTGAAACAGATCCAAACAAATGAAAGAATAGAAGGCAATGTGAAATATCTCATGCGAAAAACCACGGACCTGGAAAATAGATCAAGAAGAGATAATTTAAACATTATTGGACTACCTGAAAGCCATGATCAGGGAAAGAATTCTCCAAGAAATTCTCAAGGAAAATTGCCCTGATGTTTTAGAACTAGAAGGAAAAATAGAGGTTGAAAGAATCCACTGATCACCTCCTGAAAAAGATCCCCAAAAGAAAACTCCTAGGAATATTATAGCCAGGTTCCAGAATTCCCAGATCAAGAAGAGAATATTATGAGCAGCCAGGAAGAAACAATTTGAATATTGTGGAAATACAATCAGGATAACACAGGATCTGGCAGCTTCTACATTGAGGGATCGAAGGGCCTAGAATAGGATATTCCAGAGGTCAAAGGAGCTGGGATTAAAACCAAGAATCACCTACCCACCAAAACTGAGTATTATGTTTCAGGGAAAATATGGTCATTCAGTGGAATAGAGGACTTTCTTTTTTTTTTTTTAAAGCAATCGGGGTTAGCTTGCTCAAGGTTACACAGCCAGTTATTTCTGGGTGTGGTACTGAGTATCTGAGCCCGGGATTCGATCTCCAGATCATCCCGACACTGGAGCCAGAGATCTTACTTGCTGCCACCTGGCCGCCCCTGGAATAGAGGATTTTCAAGCATTCTTTTTTTTTAAAGCAATCAGGGTTAAGTAACTTGCTCAAGGTTACACGGCCATTATTTCTGGGTGTGGTGCTGAGTGTCTGAGCCCGGGATTCAATCTCCAGGTCATCCCAACACTGGAGCCAGTGCTCTTACTCGCTGAGCTACCTGGCCACCTCCTCAAGCATTCTTAATGAAAAAACCAGAGTTGAATAGAAAATTTGACATTCAGATACAAGAATCAAGAGAAGCTTGAGAAGGTAAACAGGGAAAAGAAATCATAAGCCACTGATCAAAGTTGAACTATTAACATTCCTACATGGAAAAATGATAATTGTAATTGATGAAACTTTTCTCAGTATGAAAATAGTTGAATGGAATAGAAATATTCCATAAATACATATATATGTCTATATCAGAGGGCATATGGGCATATGAATACACATGTGAATGTATGTATATATGCTTACAGGTATACATAGAGGGCACAGGACCAATTTAATATCGAAGGGATGATACTTATAAGGGGAAATTAAGAGGTGAGAGAGGAATATAATGAGAGAAGATGGAGAGAGACAGAATGGGGTAAACTATCTCATAAAGAATAGGAAGGCAAAAGGGAATGGGTCAACCTTATTCCCATTGAATTTGGCTTGAGGAGGGAATGAAATACACACTAAATAGGGTATTTCACCCTCCAGGAGAGTAGGGGGAAGGGGATGAGAGGGGGGATGATGGAAGGGAGGGCAGGTTGGGGGGGAGGGAAGTTGGAAGCACTCACTTTTGAAAAGGAACAGGATCAAAGTAGAGAATAGAACAAGTGGGTGGTGGGATAGGAGGGAGGGAAATATAGTCAGTCTTTTATAATATATCAGGACTGCTATTCTGGTGTGGTGGGTAGGGAAAAAATGGGGAGAAAATTTGTAACTCAAAATCTGGCAGAAATTAATGATATAAATCAGAAGTTAAAGCATTTGAATAGTGAAAAAATAAAAATAAAAAAAAAACAGAGGACCTAAAAAAAAGAAAAAGAAAAGAAAAAAAATGTTCAGCAGAACTAAGCAATATTTCAAAAAAGTATGTTGTTATATGCAGTGTTTCTCACCTCTGCAAAGAATCTGGGGGAGTTCAACAAACACTTATGAAGCATTTTCTCTCTTCAGGAACTGTCTAGTTTCTGGGGATACAAAGACAAAAATGAAATCATTCCTGCCTTCAGGTAACTTACATTCATTTGGCAAAGCAACATGTACACAAATGAGTATAAACAAAATGCATACAAGATAATTACAAGATAACATACAATATACAAGATAATATACAAGATAAATACAAGATTATGGTTTTTGAGGAGAGGCATTGACAATTGGGGAGATCAGGAAAGGCTGCATGTAGGAAGGATCATTTGAACTGAGCTAATGAGAAAGCTAGGGATTCTAAGAGGCAGAGGTACAGTATAGAGGACATGCTATGCAAAGACCCAGAGTTGGGAGATGTAATGTTATGCATGAAGGACAGCAACAAAGTCATTTGGAATGGGCTTTACAATGTTTCAAGAAGGTTGTGAAAGGCTTTATGTGACAAACAGAGGAGTTTGTATTTAGATAAGTATAGGAACTGGACTTGTGATTTAATTAATATAAAAAGTTCCCAGGTGAGGAAAACCTTTTCTACCAGTGCAAGTTGGCTCCTTTTCTGCATCTTAAAGTCTTTTTTTTTTTCTCTTTGAGGAGGGAAGGCAAGGTAATTTGTGGCTGTGACTTGTCCAAGGTCACACAGCAGTGTCCAGTATCTGAAGTCAAATTTGAACTCAGGTCCTCCTGACTCCAGGATCAGTGCTCTGTTCATTGTGCCACCTAGTTGCCTCTGTGACTTTTAGTCTTAAGAGAGATGCCTAGAGCTCTAAAAGGCTAAAGGACTTGATCCAGGTCTCACAGACAGTAGATGTCAGAGGTTTTCCTGTCTTTAAGGACAGTTTTCTAACCACTGTCCTGTGCTGTGTGGGAGCCAAAGGAGTTCCTTGAGTAGAAGAGTAGCACAGTGAGATCAGCAATTTAGGAATATCACTTTGCCACCTGGGTGAAAGATGGATTGGGGAGAAGGTGGGCTTAAGGCTGAGAGACTAATTAGGGACTTGTAATTATCTAGGCAGGAGATAATGAGAGCCTGAGCTGAATTTAAATGCTTTGGAGAGTTACTATGGTTGGAATATATATGTATCACCCTTATCTTGTGATAAGGCTCTTCAATTTAAGCTGAGTCTTTAAAACAACTAATGTATTCTGTCACTAGGCCCATCCTTACAGTTAAGAATCATTCCATCTCAAAATTGGAAGATACCTCAGAGGTAATCTCATCCAATCTGTACCTGGAAAAAAAAAGTCCCCTTTATTTGATAAATTGGTCATTTGGCTTTTGTAGGAAATCCCCAAGTAAGAGGAACCTCCTTGCATCAGGAGAAAGCAATGTGTTGTATATAACTCTAATTATTATGATGTTTTTCCTGACATCAGTATGTCTGTCATTTCCACACAATGCTCCAAGATATGCCCCCTGGGGCCAATTCAATTAATTTTTAACAAACATTTATCAGCTTGTTTAGCCAAAGAAAACAAGTTTAAATCCCTCTTGAATGTAAAATCCCTTCAAGTACTTGAAGCTAGTTATTATATTCCCCTCAGTCTTCTCCCGGCTAAATATCCCCAGATCCTTCCCCTAATCCGTGTTTGGTAAGTCTTGAAGCCCTTGATGGTACTAGTCACCAGCCTCTGGAAGAATTCCAGTTTCCTATAATGCAGCCCCCAGACAAGAATACATTCCTCTAGACGTGGTATAAGTGGAAGCAGAATACAATGCTACTATCACCTCCCATGTTCTGGATTTCAGGACTCAAAAGGCAATTAGTATAACAGCACAGGGTTGCTCTTATTGGGTCCTTGGGCCTTTAAAACAATTAGGTAGATGTTCTTCAGATGAACTACTGACCAACCATGCCTCCCCAGTCTAGGACTTATAAAGTCGATTTTTTGAACTTAAGTATAAGACTTTGCATTTATTAAATTTCTCATCATCCAATTTAGACCAATGCTTTATCCTACCGAGATATTTTGGACTCTGTTATAAAACACATCTCCTACTTATCTTGGATTTCACATCTCTATTAGTCATTTTGAGTCCAAAGATCAGCTGAAGAGGAACAAGTTTCCCCAACCACATATTTCCTTGACACACTGTATCCCCAACCCCAGTCACCCCTGTCCTCCTGTGATATCAGCTGCTTGTCTACTCTCTTCCTGAGCATTTCTGCTGAACTGCTGCTGCTACTTTCCGCTGACATCTGCAGATCCTCAGCTGAATTTTTCCCCTACTGAGTCATTGCTGCTCTTTGGGCCACCAGTCCATCTTCTGTTGCCATTCAGCTTCTTCCCCAGAGATGTAGAGATTTCCCATATTTTTTAGCTCAGTGATTCCCAAACTTTTATTTTGCTCACAGAGTTATAACCTTTGCTGTGAGGAATCATGGCACACTGAATATTTAAATTGGCAACAAAAGAATGTCCAGGAAACTGGACCTCCAGAAACATGACTCAGACCTATGATTCCTCTCTCCCAAACCCTCACTCCCCCTCCTTTTTCTCTGCCCCCAGGACTCTCAGCAAAAGAGGCTAGAACTCCTATTATGAGTCAAACTCTAAAGAGTAGGCAGAAAATTACAGCTGAGGGAGTGTGAAACTGTTGGGTTATGTTGAAGAGAAACATATAAGGCTGGGATGTGAGACCTCAGAATACATGAAAGTTTAACAACTTCTTACTCTTCTAGAGGGGAGTTTGTTTTTAGTTTCTGATGCATTCATTGCATATTCAAAAGGAACTGAATTTATGATGGAATACAAAGCAAGTAATTTATAATTAATGAAGTTGTAAATGAATATGAAGAAAGTAAAATGAATTGGCTATATCACCATACAATACCCTTTGAGAACCATTGATTTCACCTGATAAACTACCTGACTGGGTTTGACTGGCCAGAGGTTACATCATTCTTTAAAGAAGACACTGACTCTTTGCTTTTTTCTCCTTTGTCTTTCCTCTACGATAGATGATAGATAGATAGATAGATAGATAGATAGATAGATAGATAGATAGATAGATAGATAGATAGATAGATAGATAGATAGATAGATAGATAGATACACGGATAGATAGACAGGTGGATAGAGAGATGGATAGAGAGATGGATGGATGGATGGATGGATGGATGGATGGATGGATGGATGGAT
>NW_027185712.1:29386506-29460325 GCF_028583685.1 Petaurus breviceps papuanus
GATGGATGGATGGATGGATGGATGGATGGATGGATGGATGGATGGATGGGTGGATGGGTGGATGGGTGGATGGGTGGATGGGTGGGTGGGTGGATGGGTGGGTGGATGGATGGATGGATGGATGGATGGATGGATGGATGGAGGGAGGGAGGGAGAGAAAGAGGGAGAGAGGGAGAGGGAGATGGAGATGGAGATAGAGATATACCAGAGAGAAATTATGGCAAGTAGGGTAATGTGTGAGTAGGATAAAGCCATTGCAATTCCACTATTTCCTACCTTAATCCTGGCCTACAAGTTTATGTTTTTATGAATTTGGAAGTATATTTGGTACCCTAATGTTGGACAGAACAATTTATAAAAAGTGGGATTTTACACATTAGGCAAATGGTATCAACTTGTGACTGTTAAGAAAAGGCTTCCACAATCAAGATGTAACTAACATAGTGCCTGGCACATAGTTGTGTGGTCCTTCATTCTTGAAGAGGACCAACATGACATGACTATGCTGAAGTCCAGGTTCAGTGTGTCTGACTGTGGCTGATCAGACCAGTATGATCTGGGAATGCTCTACCACAGGTCAGGCACAAATAGTAGAGCAGCAAACACCATATTGATCATTCCTCAGCCCTTTCTGAAGCCACACTGACTCTCAGGTAGATGACCATCTTCCAAGTGAAGGATCAGCCTATTAAGGAGGACTCTGGCAAGAATCTTGCCATCAGTGACTAAGAAAGACACCCTCCTGTGACTGTCTGACCATCATAATGAAATACCACCTCAAAATGGATCACTGAGCACAGTGTTTGTAATAGCGTTTTTCCTCTCCCTTTTTCTTTTTCTTATAGTTGTCTTGTTAACAGTTCCATTTTGACCACTTGTAGGGAATTGACAAATTGTATGATTTAGAGTTAGGGATCTTAGAGTATATCCCCCTCCCATTTTATTGGCGAAGAAACTGAGGCCTAGAAAGGTCAAGTGCCTTGCTCAAGGTCACACAGACAGTAAGTAAATGTCAATTAAAAAGTCAGGGAACAGGAACATCATGATGGAGAAGCATCCAAAAGGATCTTCGGAGCTGAAGAAGAGGGGGTAAGGAAGGATAAAATGAAAGTGGATGATCACTGGGGCAGCTACATACACAATGGATAGAACTCTGGACCTAGAGTCAAGAAGACTCATCTTCCTGAGTTCAAATCTGCTCTTGGCCATTTGCTAGTTGTGTGACCCTTGGCAAGTCACTTAACACTGTTTGCCTCGGTTTCCTCATCTGTAAAATGAGCTGGAGAAAGAAATGGCAAACCATTCCAGTATCTCTGCTAAGAAAACCCCAAATAGGGTCACAAGGAGTTGGACAAGACTGAAAAAGAACAAAACAAAAATGATTTAAGATAGCAGCTGGAGAAGTGAGTGAGCCACAGTAGCAATAAAAGAGTTCTAAGACCACACAAAGAAGCTGTCAGAAGCAGGGCTAGCAGCAACATTAATGTAGTTGATCAGAGCTGGAGCCTCGAGAACTCAAATGAGAGAAGTTTTCCTGGCCACAAAGCAAGGAAGAAGGAACTGGTCAAAATCAATCCACCTCAGAACATGAGTTATCTGAAAGTTCATTTTTTTTTCTTCACTGATACATGAGACTCTGTGAAGCTGTACTCATTTTATGTGGGGAGGGGAGGCAACAGGGGACAGAGAGAGAATTCAAGAATTTTATTTTTTTAATTGGCTATTCTCTCTCAAAGAGATCTTTTCTTGATTTGTAGTTTGCACTCATAAATATTTATGACTAGATTAAACCCTAGATGGGGACTTGAACTGAATGTGTCTCCCCAACATGCCACAGAAACATGGGATTCCAGAACTGAAGGAGACATGCATCAAAAAGACAAGTACAGGGGTGGCTAAATGAGCACCTGCTGCAGAGTCAGGAGGACCTGAGTTCAAATCTAACCTCAGACACTTAACACTAGCCGTGTGACCTTGGGCAAGTCATTTATCCCCAGTTGCCCTGCCTTCCCCCCTCCAAAAAAAGAAACAAAAAAAGGCATATACAAAAACAGAAGTAAAAGCAGATAACTGAGGATGATTAGAAGAGTGTACTCCCTTCCTATAAGAATAGTGTCAAGGAAGTAAAGTTCAGAATGAGATAAGACAGTCAAGAAAGGTTGAAAACAACAAAAGGTTGGGCTATTTTTAAATCTCTTTGGTTAAGAAGAGGACAAAGGAGGGGTCAGATTAATGTTCAATATGAGCTAGACAATGATAATGAGGGGCTCTTGACTTCTGTTTTCCCAGGCTACATGAGTTTCTTACATGTATGCCCCTCCCCCAGGCACCATTAATTCCATGAATCTTGGACCCCTTTGGGAGTATCTCAGAGAGGATTGGTGTAGTGTGGGCACTAGACGACTAACTGTAAAAGATCTTGGAGCTACCCTCTCCCCTTCCATTTCTCTTGAAATCATCAAGCCCACTCTTTCATAAGCTATAAAGGTATCTTTTGGGTGTTGTGATAGCCTGGGTTTTCTCACTCACAACTGTGAGAAGGGCAGTAAATGGGGGTAACTAAAGTGCAGAAAGGTTGTAGCTCCCCTGTCTCACAAGGCGGGCACAATAAGAGTCAACCACACCTACCAGTAAATGGGAGACTCTGGGCTATTGTCTAGGGATAGGGTAATTTATTTGCCCAGTCAATCATTTTGTTTCCTTTAATTCAGTCTGAAAAAAGATGTTACAGAGAGATCAGCAGGTGTTAACACCTTGTTAACACTTCATCACTCTCATCTACTTTGCTTTCTTTAACTACTTCACCTAGAGGGGATTGAACCCCCTTCTTTAGATAATTTTCCAGCCTCTAATTGGCCAAGCTCTACTTTTCCAGTTCTCATATAAAAAAAGAGAACCTGAACTTTCCTCTTGAAGAGAGAAGACTCATTGCTAGTTCATGAGTTCATCACTTATATTGGCATCCTCATAATGCAGGCTTCCCAAATGCCCAATAAACAGCCTACCCACTCCTAAAAACTTTTAAACTTTTTCTGCTAGAGCAGGGATTCTTGACTCTACGTGTGTGTGTTTGCCAGTGTGTACCATGGGCCCGTTTAGCAATCTGGTGAAACCTATGAACCTTTTTTTTCAGAATAATACTTTTAAATACATAAAATAAAATTTAAAAGATTACATTGAGGGGTGGCTAGGTGGCACAGTGAATAGAGCACCAGCCCTGGAGTCAGGAGGACCTGAGTTCAAATTCAACCTCAGACACTTACAAAAACTAGCCATGTGAACCTGGGCAAGTCACTTAACCCCAAATGCCCTACTTTCCCCCCTACAAAAATAAAAAAAAATTAAAGATTACATTGAAATAAAAGTATATTTTTTTTCCTTTCAGAGTTCAGAGATCTGAACTCTAGCCATGGACACCTGAGAAGACCATGGACTTCCATTTAAATAAGAATTTCTATCCTAGAGTGACATACAGCAATTGTTGGTTACTCATGTCATATCACAAAGTTCCTTCTCTCTTTGTTATGACCTATACTGCTATAGCTAGTTTATGTCAGCCTCTAAAAGCACTGGACTGTGAATTTAGCTCTGGGTTGTCAGGTTAGTTAACCTCTCCTGACCTTAGTTTCTTCACCTGTAAAATGAGGGGGTGTGCAAGATCCATTAAACTATGACTGCCTTGATTCATTTCATAGTGTCTAGTTTGTGGTTTCTGTGACCTTTCTCATGAAGTGTCTAGGGATGTATTTGCTTCTTAGAATTTTTTAACTACAAGTGTCATCCTTTTTCTGGGTAATGTAAATGAAGTGATAGTTTGCTATAGAACCAATACATGCATATACATATTTATAAAGAAATACATGAATAATTGAGGTTTTCCTCCTGTTAGAATCTGTGTGTATTGGAAGCCTGTTTCCCTTCTCCTGTAGAAATCCCAGTTACCATTTACATGTAGGGAATAATTATAAGTACCTCCATGTTAGGTCTCAAGGGCCTTAAAAAACTCATGCCTATATTAAGTGACTACCATTCTAGATATTTATGGCATTTTTCAAGGGAAGTCTGCCTCTAAACTTCTTGCCCAGTACAAAGAGGGTAGCCCTGGTTCATTCTCTCAAGTGAAGCTCAAGCTGTTTTTGATTCCCAAAGGGGGTCTACCTTAAATCTGAACTTTTCAACAAAGGATGGCTGGTATCTGTGGATATATTGTGTAAGAAATTTGTCATCTAAATTAACTTCTTTGTTTCTCTAATTCTCCTTTAAAAAAGGAAGAAAGAAAACAGCACCTGTTCCCTCTACAGTGAGTAAAAGTTAAGCTATATAAAGCTCTTGTCATGAAAAAAGTTATATAAATTCAGTGTGTCTCTCTAAGCTGCTCCTTTGTCCCATTTCTGGAAGTAACTTCTGGAATGAGACATGGTAGTCATTAAAAAGGCTCTATTAAAGCTAGCCAGTAGATCTGGGCTCAGGAAATGAAAAAGAAACATCTCTCCAATTAGAGCCGAAGGAGAATTTTAGGTATGTACCAGGTCAGTAATTATCCTGTTGGAATGTATCCAAGAAGACATTGGGGTTAAGTGTTCTACCCTTGTTCAATGAGGAGTTCCACATCCCTAGTGATCAAGAGAGAAGCTCTGGATCTCATTAGACATATTCCAGTATTTAGCTGCTATTATGGAAATTAGTTAAAATCAATTTGTTGTTATTATTAAGTCGTTTCAGTCATGTCTGACTCTCTATGACCTCATTTGGATTTTCTTGGCAAACATACTGGAGTAGTTTGTCATTCCTTTTTCCAGCTGGTTTTTCAGATAAAGAACTGAGGCAAACAGGGTTAAGTGACATGCCTAGGGTCACACGGCTATTAAGCTTCTGTTACATAAACAATTGTTATTGTTGTTGGGCAGCTAGGTGGAAGAGCAGATGGAGTGCCAGGCCTGGAATCAGGAAGACTCATATTTGTGAGTTCAAATCTAGTAAAAAAAAATCAATATATTATTGTGTATTGTATTGTATTATCTAATAAAAAATCAATGAATTATTGATTAATGTTAATTCATAAGACATATTTTGTTCATTTCTTTGTTTTTTGGGGGTTGGGTTTTTTTTTTTTTGCTTTTTGTAGGGCAATTGGGGTTAAGTGACTTGCCCAAGGTCACATGGCTAGTTTTTGTGTAAAGTTTCTGAGGCCGAATCCGAACTCATGTCCTCCTGACTCCAGGGCTGGTGCTCTACTCACTGCACTACCTAGCAGCCCCATTTGTTCATTTCTTAAAAAGAAAATTCTTTTCCTCAGTCTCCCTGTAAAAATATGTGGTGGTTCACTGGTCATGAATTGAATCTGCAAAAGCTTCAGTGTAATGGTCACTGGAGTAAGCAGAGTTAGTTTATTCAGAGATGGGGCAAATACCTTTTTAATGAATTATGTAGGTAATCATTAAACATCTCAGTGGGCTTGTTGACATTGAAGAGATGACTGATTTTAGAATAACACAACAGCTACCACATTTTCTAAAAGAAATAGTTCATATATGAAACAAATTTCCTCTCTATGATTAGAATTATAGTGAGAGAAGAAAAGGAGGAGGGGCAGAGATATGCAAAGTAATAGTACAAGTCTCTGGATACTGAGCAGAATGGTTCCTGAAGTCTGACATCATAGAATGTCAAAACTGGAAAGCAGTCATCTAAATCCAATCCCCTCCCATTAAAGGCAAGACTGAGGTGCAGATAAGAAAAATGACTTAGGGGCGGCCAGGTGGCTCAGCAAGTAAGAGCATCGTCCAGTGTCAGGATGACCTGGGTTCAAATCCGGGCTCAGATACTTAGCACCACACCCAGAAATAACTGGCTGTGTAACCTTGAGCAAGTTACTTAACTCCAATTGCTTTAAAAAGAAAAAGAAAAATGACTTAGTCAAGATGAAACATCATCTAAATGACCAAGTGTGAATTTAATCCCACCTTTTCTGAGTACAGGTCCAATCGTCTGTTACCTTATATTACCCTTTAGAAACACAGACTAAGAGGTAGAGGCAACTTCTTGTGTTACCATTTCTTGTTCTTCATGGATGTTTTCCTGTGCATGGCAATATCCTTCCTACTAGGATTTATGTGTTGAAAGGGAATACCTCTATCAAGTGAGTGCAAAGTGTTATTTCTAATGTAACAGAATGGTCTATCTAAATGATCGACATAGTATAATATAGTGAAAAAAGACTTGAATATGAAGCCAGGAGAGACTTCAATTTGAATCCTGCTTCTAACAATTACTAGTTATATGACCATAGTCAACTCACTAACTTTCCCAAACCCTAGATTCCTCATCTGCAAAATCATCAACATCACCAGCAGCAGCAGCAGTGTTAGGTGGTACAGTGAATAGACAGCCAGCCCTGGAGTCAGGAGGACCTGAGTTCAAATGAGGCCCCAGATACTCACTAGCTGTGTGACCCTCGGCAATTCACTTATCACTGTTTAGCGCAGTTCATCTGTAAAATGAACTGGAGAAGGAAATGGCAAATCACTTCATTATATCTTCCAAGAAAACCCCAAGTGGGGTCATATAGAGTCAGACGTGACTGAAACAATTCAACAACACCTATAGTGTTACTGTGATGATCAAATGAAATAATGTACCTTTAGCTGATAAAAGAAGTGTGGCATTCAATGTGGCACTAGTATCTCCCGTGTCTCTCTCTCTCTCTCTCTCTCTCTCTGGGCTGACACATTCACCCCAATCTATACCCACTCCAGAGGATCTGTTTTGTTGGGGTTTTTTTTCCTTCCACCAGAGTAGGGGCAGCCATGGCTGACATATGGCTGCCACTTGTTCTTAGTGTGCCTTAGAGTAACCCTACTGTGGGGGCAATACAGTCCTAATACTTGCCAACATTCAAGAGCCACACTATTTCCTTAGCCCCTATCAGTGAGCTTTCCATTTACACAAATCAGATAGGACATAGTTATTATACAATAGTCTCCCTGGCTTCAAACTATTTTTGATTCAGATTCTCAGTAATAAACATCCCAAGTCCTAAAAACAGTAAATTAGCAGCTAAGAAAAAAATGCACTACAGCTATCAGTCAATACTTTTGTCTCAGAGAAGGACTACCTTCTCTTAGATCTGCAGAACTTTGTTTCTCCAAAAGCAATTTTTCTGTTTTTCACACATAAAAGTACCTTATAAACCTTAAAACATTTTATTCAATTTGGAAAATAATAAGCATTCATTAAATATTTATTCTGTTCAAAGAACCAAACCAGATATTGGGGGGAGGGGAGTAAAAATGAAACAGGTCCTGCCCTCAAGGAGTTTTCACTTTTGTAAGAAGGGGAAGATGATACAACATGTACATAGCTCTTTTGTTTGTGTGTTGGAGGGCAATTGGGGTTAAATAACTTGCCCAAGGTCACATGGCTAGTAAGTGTGTCAAGTGTCTGAGGGCAGATTTGAACTCAGATCCTCCTGACTCCAGGGCCAGTGCTCTATTCACTGCACCACCTAGCCACCCTGACATATACATAGCTTAATTACTGAATCTCTATGGGTCTTAGTTTATTAATCTCTAAAATGAAAAGGTTAAAATTATGTCATAGCCTCCGAAGTTCCTTGCAGCTCCCAATCTATGATACAATGCTTCTAAGTAAATAGTATATACAAAGTTATACAATGTCTTCCAAGAGCGATTGAGTACTTGGGCCTTATATAGTAAAGATCACCTGAAGTCTGCTTTGAAGGAAGCTGAGAATTCTAAGAGGTGAAGGTGAGCAGGGAGTACATTCCAGGTATGAGGGAACACTTGTATAAAGACACAAAGGCAGAAAATGGAATTTTGTATAATGGGAATAGTTAGTATGCAAGTGTGACTGGAACAGAGAATGGGTGAATGGAAGTAGGACAAAATAACACTGGAAATATAGGTAGGAACCATATTGTGAAGAACTTCAAATGCCTGGCTGATGATTTCATGTGTTATCCTAAAGGCAATGTGGAGACATTGAAAATATGTGTCAACTATTATTACAGACAGAACATCAAAAATAGATAGACACCATATTTTGCTAATTTCATACAGATCAAATCGAATTTAACTTAACATTTACATTATTCTTGGCACTCCTTCAAAGAATATTGCGACATTCATCTGTTTTGAATGGTTCTGAATGATTTTTCCAAAGAGACAGCATTGTCCAGTAATGGAAAGGGCACTAGCACTAGAATCAGAGGACTTGTGTTCAAATCCTTCCTCATACACTTAATACATTTGTGACTTTGGCCAAGTCACTTAACATCTCTAGCTGCCAGTTTCCTCAGTTCCAAAATGAGAAAATGAATGTTTTCTAAGGTCCCTTCCAGTTCCAAACCTATATTCCTTAGTTTTCATTTTGGTAAAAGCCAGTGATGTATTTAGTGTCTGTCTATGCCTACAAACATAAACAATCTCCCCTCACCACCCCGAATGGTTTGTATATGTATATGTAACCATAAGTTCTGTGTCAGTCACTCTCTAGTTCCCATTGTACCAGGGTTGGCGTGTTGACAAATATAGTTTGACTCCTCCAGATGTTGCTGACATTTCTTACACTACCCTTAGATGAGCAATCAAAGACACTTAGCCAGAAGATTGGCACAAGAATAACAAAACTTTACACCTCTCTATCACTTTCACATCTAATCTGAGACCTATAACAACCCTGTGAAGAGCACCCTGTGAAGAGCACGTGCCGCCCAAGCAGATCCTGCAGCATCCCAGGCCCCAGGAGATAAAGAGCCTGCAGAACTGTGTAGTGAGAGCTCATTTTTGGTCTAAGTCTGTATGCCAGAGAAGAGCTCTTTGCAAAAAGCTTCTTAGAGAACAATGAAATTTACATCTTTGGCCCTAAGTAAATGTTGTGGGCTGACATTAACATGCATTCCCAGTTCCTTTTATTTCTTTTATGTTTGGGAAGAAACATTCTGCAGTTTCAACCCCTACACAGAATTGAGTCTGAGGCTATGTGTACATAGTGCCAAAGCAGCCAGTGTGCAGATGAAAAATGCAATTCTATCAACTAACTGTTTTAGCTGCAGCAAGACAATAAGCACTCCGGTTTGATCAATGCATTGGCCTGCAGTATGTGAGTGTCTGGATGTGTCTTGTACCATTTGTAGAAAGTAACCCCCAGAGCACACATTTTGGTAGAAATTAGTCATTGTCCATGTGGTGAATCAGGTGATAATACAATATTATAGAAAACCCGCTAGATTAGATATCAATAAGCCTGAGTCCCCATCCTGGCTCTGTCACTAACTTACTAATTGACTATGAGAAAGGCATTTAACCTCTTCAATTCTTTTTTCTCATCTGCAAAACAGAAATTAAAATGTTTGTTATACCTACATTCTAGGGTTGTTGTATAGATCAAATGAGAGTGTGAAAGCTTTTTAAAAAACATAAGCACTCTATAAACGCAGAGTTTGCAATTGCGTATATAATTTATGAGTGAATGGCTGCCTTAGAAATACAAAATGGGATACAGGTGTGTTTCAGCCAATATATTAGATCTTTTATGTCGTATTCTATGCAACACATATGTAAACTGAATTTTGATCAATCAAATCCATTTTAAATGCATTATGACTTTTTACTGAAGGAAGCTATGGTTGAATTCTTTTGTAAAATGAATAATCACTCTCAGAGTTATATATTTTGTAATGTGATGGTATTAGATTCTGAGTGACCAATTTGTAGCTTGTAAGGGCATTAGACTTTGAGTGACTTATTTGCACATGAAAGAGCCAGGAAAGCTAAAGCTTGCCAGAGAGGATGAGCTTGCTTCCAGGCAAAACAGAGAAACTAAGAGAAAAGGTTCAAAAGGAGAGAGCTTGGTGTCTGTAGCAGGGATAGGGCTGCTTTACAGATGGCAGGTTTAGGACTCCAGGGACGGGTAGGGAACAGTCCTAGAATAAGAGTATAGTATTATTTTGCATGGATATAGTGGGGACACTGGCCAATGAAGGCCCAGAACCTGAAGCACAAATACATATTTTCTACCTGGTTTCCTTAGAGCATTTGCAGATATTTACTAACAGTTTTCAATCCAACCAGACAGAAATTTTGAGAAGCCAGTTTCAAGTCATGGGTTGGGTCTTCTGATGACTGTTGAACCAGAAAAACTGATGATTTAGGAATAGCTGAGTCAGAACTGAGTGTACATATAAAAGGTGTTGACCTGCCATTTCTTAGTCTCTTTTCTTTGGCATCTTAGAGTGAAGAGGCATACTTCAGGCGGGTCCTGAGCTACTTGCTGGTTGGAGGAAAGGGAATGAAGGGAGAGGGGAAGGAATCAGCATATATACATATATATAATTCTTTCTATTTCAATTTCAAATCAAAGAATTCTTTCAAGACTGAATCGCAGATTTTCTGGTCTTAGATAAGTTCCTGCTGAACCTATTGTGAGCCATCCCTCATCAGCAGTCTGTTTATTTTGGGTTTATTCTTTTCTGATCTTAGGTGAATAAATATCCCAAGATGGGAGTACACAGGCAATTCTCTATATTCAGGGACCCCAGAGGTTCCATGAGATTCTACTAGAAGATGGAGCTGATAATAATGGCCACAGGAAATGGTAGCCCCCAAAGTCAGGAGGTATCTGAGCAGCAACCTTGAGAAGGACATAGTCAGGCAGAAACCTTGTGAGACAGAGACAGACAGAGACAAAGACAGACAGAAAGATAGAAACAGAGAGAGGTAGAGATGGGGAGAGAAAGGAGGAGAGGGGAGAAAGGAAGAGAGTGATAAAAAGACAGAGAGACAGAGAAAGACAAAGGCAGGGAGGAAAAAGAGAGTTAGGAAGAAAAAGGGGAAAGAGAGAGACAAAGACAAACACAGAGAGAAGGAGAAACAGTAGCTGCTGCTTCTAGTAACCCAAGTCTGTCCATGTTGGGGGAGTGGCCCAGATGGGGTGCTATATGATTGACTTAAGACTCCTAGGATCTCAAGCAAGGTGGTGCCATAATTCTTGGGGAAAAAAGTTCCTAAGCCCTTGATGCTCCAGAAAAGAAGAAGGTTTCTGCAGTGGTTTGTGACGTTGTAGACTGGAGGGAGGAACATGCAAGGACTGTGAGAATCTAAAGAGAGAATATTTGTAAAGCATCCAGCACAGTACTTGGCACATAATGGGTCATTAATAAATGCATATTCCTGTTCTGTCCAGAGCCTGTCCAATGACTCTACCCTAGTGTGCCCCATCGTTCCAGGCCCAGGATCTGTTGCTGTCATGTTCTCTATTCCTTAAAAAAGTATTCTCTCTTCCTAACAAGGACAATTACATATTTAAATTCTTTATGCCTCCCAAAGTGAAAATTAATTAATCTTATTAATTCATCCATGCAGATGAAAGTCTTGCAGAAGACCTCCTAGGCAGGGTCTTCTTTTCATCTATCCAATGCATTTTAACTGTGACCCTCTGGGACAATGCCCCTCTTGTCTAATCCAAGAAGAGATTCTAATGATAGAATTTCAAATGGGTTAGGTCAGGAAGTTGAGGCCATCAAAGGCCAGTGGGGTAGATATTTTTAGAGAGTCAGCAGCAACCAAATTACTCTGGATGGGCAGCTGGATACTCTGTCTGTACATAGAGTTGTGTCCTTTTGGAAAGGCAACTGCAATAGAAATCATACTAGACTACAAGTCACAAGACTTGGGTCCAAATGCAGACTCTAGGGTTTCTCAATGTGTGCAAACAGGTTGTCCTCTTTAAGTCTCTGTTTTCCCATTTGTAAAACTGAGATTTTAACTCCACCTTGGGAACTGTAAGTATCCATATGAACAAAAATGTGTGTGTGTGTGTGTGTGTGTGTGTGTGCTCCAAATCCCCCTGTCCGTTTCATTGCATGTGAGTACAAGGCCTATCACTACATTAACATGCACAGGTGTTCAATCAATCATTCACCACAACCCTTGCTCACCTGTTCTGAGAACTTCCTAAATGACTCCAAAAGCCACTTAGAAACCTGCATTTAGTGCTAGTCCCCTGGTAATATTTAGTAAGTTGTTTTCCTCTTGAAAAGTTCAAGCACAGCTGTTTGTTTTATAACCCTCCCTAAGAAGGAGAGGGGGGAGAGAGAGAATCAGCCTTGTCCCCTAGACACCTTGACCACAGAGGCAGCCCCACCCTCACCTCAGCTTCCACAGCACCCCCCCCACAAACACACACTCAATAACTATGTTCCCTGCCCACATGTCATATTAGATTTGTGGAGGAGGAAAGAGAAGGGTTTTGGGATCAAAGAATCTAGGCTTGGAGGAGTCTTTAAAGATCTCTCAGAACAATCACCTCATTTTTCAGATGCGAAAACTTAAGTCCTAGAGATGGCAAATGACTTGATTAAGGTTACTCAGGTACTAACCATCAGTGGCAGGTTTCAAACTCAGATCTTTTGAGACCCAATCTCTTGCCCTTTCCATGACCCCATGATGCAGCAAAGGCAGTGGTGAGGCGAAGCAGAAAGGAAAGAATAAGGAATTCAAAGGACAGGAGAGAGAAGGGAAAGTTAAAAAGGTAGGTAGGGGGGCACAGAAGGAACAATGGGATACAGAAACTGCCCATAAACACAGGAGCCTGCAAGGAAACTTGGTTGAATACTCTAGAGCCCAAGGAAATAGGCATTCAAGCCCATACCTACTATCCACCTAATAATTCAAGGGAATGAATAAATGAACATGCCACACAATTAACACGCAGAATAAAGCCAGCTGCTATTTCAACTACAAGTTTTATATTTCCTAGTGGTGGAGTTTGGGAGGATGGAGGGAAGAATATGTTTCCAGTGACAGCCTTAGTGTTTTATGCCCCATGAATCTGCATTTTATTTCTTCCCATTGAGGGGGGGAGGACTGGAGGATGGGCAAAAAAATTTTTAAGGTGAATTATGACTGCTAGAATAATATTTTCTCTACCTTGGAGATATGTCTATGTATCCTGGGTATTTAATTTTAAAAGCTTCACAGATTATGAATTCTTTGTTCATATTACTTTAAACATCTTTCCATATTGTTCAGATTGTTAATCCACAAAGATATTTTGTTAGTTTATGCTTTTTATTATTATTTTCCCTCTTTAAATGATGCCACAAATTTAGCCTTGAAGTAGGAAAAATCCACTTACCTGGTTTTCATAAGGCAAAGATAATTGGACTAATTGAGTTCAGACTGTCTAAAATGACCAACTATGGAAAGTTTCAGGCCAAAGGGAGAGTATTTTGGAACATTGGGAATAAGTGACAGCATAATGAAAGTCATCTTGTGACCTTGACTATTTGCTACCAGAAACCCTGTTAAATAAAGACATGTGTTTACACACACACACACACACACAGATACACATGAAGTCACAGTTAAATCTGTATGTCTGTATGAGTGTGGTAGCAGATGTGCACAAAAGTTCCAAGGTCCATCAGCACAAAAAGCAGTTCCAGGATTTCTCTTCTCCTTTGATGATGATGATACTGATGTCTCTCTAGAGAGTGGGTTGATCAGGAAAGTCAATATTAATTGAGTTCTTCCAATACCCTCCAAAAAACTTACAGGATATAAGAGGCAGTAAATAAAAACAACATGAGTGTAGATGATTTCAGACTAAAGTCTGAAGGCCAGTTTGTTCCTTGTAAAGGTGGACAACCCTTTTAGACTTCAGCCAATGTAAAGGAAGTATAAATAAATGGTTTTGCCACTTTACTCCATTAAGAAGTGTTTCTTAGTAGATTTGATGGAATTACAGGGCAGCTAGCCCCCAGGTGGCAGAAGTATCAGAAATAGCCCTGCTGGGCTTAAGGAGCAAGAAGGAACTCTGAAGAGTCAGTTATCACTGGCGGCTGAGAAGCAAGTTAGCTAGGAAAGAAGAACCCAACTCCTGAGTACTCTTTGCCTTTTTCCCTTACCCTTCTTCCATAGTGTGCTGGGCTGGGGGGAAGGTTCTCTCCTTCCTTTTCCCAACTGGTAATAATATCTTGCTATGGGATCCATATTGGGGAAAAGCCATAACACACAGTAAGAAGTGAAAGCCATTAGCTTAAACTCTAGGTGGAAGCCCAGATTTAGTGACCTATTAAAAAACCATAACTCAGATACTGAGTCATAACTTAGATACTGTGATTGGTATAGGACAAGTACCCAACCTTGAGTGCCTCGGCATTTACCCAACGGTGCTTGATAAATGCCTGGATATCTGGGAACCAGGTTCAGTACTAAGTATAAACTAAAATGTTAGCCAAAACACTAACTAAGAAGAAAAACCCAAAATATCCACCAATCCACAGTGAAGCACCCTATGGCTCCTCTTCCCTTTGTCTGATTTCTATAATTACCCCAGAGATTTTGGGGAGGGATTTTTAGGAGTCTTTGTGGGGATATACTGAATCATCTGGATGCTGCCCTAGATTACCCCTGTTTTTAAGTAATCATAATGATTGATTAAACTCCTATAATCAATCTGGAGCTCCTTGACTTCTTTCTTTGGTACTGAGCTCACCCCTCAGAATGAGGGAGGTATAGGATTCCCCAGCCAGGGGAATTCAAGACCTTACACTAGCCAAATAGTAACTGGACTATTAGGGGGCACCATTCCCAACAGAGACCCGGCCCAGAGAATCTGGCTGTGTGGCTGTTTTGATCTGTGGAGCAGAGGTGGACCTAGAGGGGCCAGGATAGTGACTCTCCCAAAGGAGACACCATGCAATATAAGTTTATCATACTGTGGAAGCTTGAAGTACTGGGAATTTACATTGCCTTGGCTACAAGTGTTCTCTTGTTCTGTCCTTGTCCATCTGTGAACTTCATGTGCACATCCACTATCCTGCTCTTGTCGTGTATTTGATTTATGGAAATGTTTTGTGTGATGCTTACTATGCCATTTTTTGCTAATTGCCTTGTGTTGACTACTAAAGGTAAATGCAGGTCTAGCAGCTTGTGAGCTATAACTTTGGGAGTCTGGATTCACAGAGAACCTTGAAGCTAGTATTCCCTAAGTAATCCAACTATGAGTGTAAGTTTGGGAGCATCCCATAGAGGGTACAATCTATATGGAGGATAACTTCCTCAATTCCAAGGCTGCAAGAAATCCCAGTCCTATATATGGACCAAGAAGACAGAGTTCAGTTCAATATATACCTATTAAGCATCTCCTAAGAGTCAGGCCCTGTACTAGGTCCTGATGGTGTTCTGTGAGCCTCAGTCTCTTTGACTTTAAAATGGAAGACTTGAACTAGTGTAGCAGCAAGCACCCCAGCGTCCCCAGGGTGTCTGCCAACACAGGTTCCTAGATCTGCTTTGTTAAAGGAAAGCAACTCAAAATGGGTTAACAAGCTTACTTTAATCAGTCAAATATGTATCGTTTACCTAGTTCAGGGGGAAAAAGGTCAGCACCCCAAACTTCAGAGTATACAGACAAAATTATCAAGACAGAGAAACAGATCAAGTAGACAGGTTTCCAAACTGTCCAACTATTACATCCATACCAAATCAACATCTGGGTTTTTCAAAGCCGGGGGGCTCTCAATAACGGCTTCCCAAAGTCTCATCTGATCAAATCACAGAACATTTCTCAAAGTGAGCCCCAAAGCAAAGCCTCACAACAGGGATTATATAGCCTTCTCCTGGGTCAGAGAATGTAACCACACTCTTGACCCCCTTCCCAATCACACAGCATCAAGGTGAGGGCATTCCTAAAAACCAAGCCTCCTGCCACAGGCTCCACGTGACCACATTCAGCCTATTAGGAGGCAGAGGATATTTTCAAATTAAGGAAGATTCTCAGAGTCTCTTAAGCCTATCAAAGGGCCTAAGGGCAGGGAAGATCTTTAAATTTGAATTTCCATTACAACTAGAAAGCTTCCCTCCTAGTTCTCATGTGATTAGTGATTATAGTATCATTCACATGATTCCATAAATCCAGGTGCTAATGAACTTAATTTTAATTTTTTTGTTCCAGAACTGTGATTTCATTTGAATAGTGAACTTCAGGTGAAATATACTGACCCTATACTGACAGAGGACCAAACCAGCTTTGCAATTTCTCATCTTTGAGGGTTGCTTGGGACATAATGAAGTTACCCTTGTTCAGGGTCACTTACACAACCAGTATGGGTCAGGGGGGGAGGACTTGAATCTTTGCCTCTCTAACTGGATGTATTGATAAGGGAATTTGAAGATCTTCCCTGCCCTTTAAGGGGTATCACTTGAAGCCCAACAAGAGAAGCTTGCTTAGGGGAGGCTTGTTTTTCAGGAAGGCACACACACACACACACACACACATGTTGCTGGTAACTTCTCTCTCTGGTAACTAACTATGTATGTATGTGATGGTCAGACAGCTAGAAGCCCCATCTGTTGGTCTGTTGAAGTGTTATTTTCTCTGTCTGTATTTTTTGTCTGCTTGTAATTTCTGTTTGCATTCTCTGAAGTTCAGGGTGCTAACTTTTCCCCCTGGACTAGGTAAATGATATGTGTTTGATTAAAGTAAGATTGTTCACCCCTTTCCAGTTGCTTTCCTTTAGAAAAGCAGATCAAAGAACCTGTGCTAATAGCCATCCTGGGTATGCTAGGGTGCTTGCTGATACACTGGAGGACATTTCCCTGACCCCTAAACTACATTTCTGCTCCTCAAGGTACAACATGTTTAGTGTCCCATTCCTTTGTGTTTGTTTAAAAGAGGCAAAGATATGAAATAGAAATGTGGTATAAAGAAGAACCAGGGCGTAACTAGGACTGACCTCTTGGGAAGGAAAAGTAGGATAAAACCTTTCAGAAAATAGTAGTGAAGACAAAGAACAACCAATCTATAGATTTAAAAGTATGTAAAAGTGTTTGCTCTGTGCCAGGCACCGTGCTAGGCACTGGAGACATAAGAACCAAGGATAAAACCACCCCTGTTCTCAAGGAGAAAGGGTAAATAGAGTGATGAAATAAATGCCAAATAAAAAGCAATGTCAGGTCTCCTGGCTGGTTAGTGGTGGAGCTGGGACTAAAACTCAGACCTTGTGATGTTCACAGTCCAGACCTCTGATCACCAGGGCTTAACACCACACAGGAGGCTGAATCAAAGGTAATGGAGGACTCAGGACAGTTATAAGCTAGATTTGAGTATGTCAAGATGCTGCGGCAGCAAAGAGGCATATCGAACACCAAGTAAAGGTGGAGGAAGAAGAAGAGAAAGATTCCAGCAACAGGACCCATTCCCCTCAATCCCCTCCTCTAGCCTCTATTGCACAGTCATGACAAATAGTCTGCCACAGCAGCTAGCCAAGAGAGTTAGATATAAAAGAGTTAAGGGTTTCATTTCCAGCAAGGAAAACAAAGCTAATTTCCAGTGACCTACAGTGAGTACAGAGTGGTTAAATTCCAGCCAGTGCCAAGTAATAACTGCATATGCACAAAATGTAGGTGTTTCTCCATAAAAGAAAAAAATTAGATACCTGGAAGAATATCTACCTTTTCTCAAAGAATGAGATAATTTTATATCTTTTGTTTTATACCACCTAAATTTCTGTATCTATTCCCTTCTCCCCTCCCAGAGAATCAGCCTATATAGCAAAGGATATTTTTTTTAAGAAAGAAAAAGAAGGGGGGAGCAATCAGCAAAAATAATGCATTGAAAACATCTGAAAATATGTGCAATGTTCCATACCTGTAGACCTCTGACTCCTACAAAAAGGGCAGAGAGATGTGTCTCCTCATATCTCTTCTTTGGGACCATGTTTGTTTTTTGTAATTTTGCAATATTCTCTTTTTATTGTTTTGTGGTTGTTAAAGAATAAAGTTTTATTTGAAAGAGGAAAATTCTTCAAAGGAAAAACAAAAAGAGGAAAAAAATGTATGAATCCTAAATTCTGTCGGATGATTGAAGGGTAGAATGAAGTGACAGACAAAATAAAGGGAAGGCCTAGACAATCTCTGGAGCTATGGAAGGGCCTTCAGGCTCTCCCTACAGAGGGTGGGTCTGAACTCTTGCAGTAGGAACCAGCCTGTCATGCTCTAAGAAACATTCAATGACCTACCTTCTTAGGATCAACAGGCACTATCAGAGAGAAGGTCAAAGAAAAAAAAGAGATGAGTCTTCTTGTTTGGCAGCTTTCCGCTGAGAAATACGAAGCGGTCATATGTTATGCCAACACAAACAGTTGGAAGGTATGCTGGAATGGTATGCAAACTCATCCAAAACCTATTGAAAAACAAACAAACCTGACAACCATTATCCATTTCTGGTGATTCGTCAAGAGCAGGGATGGCCTCAGAAGGAACCTGGAGAGCTTTGTTACAGATTGTGTGTAGTAGCTAGCATTTTTATAGCATCTTAAGTTTAACAAAGCATTTTCACATATTTTCTCAATGGATTTTCACAACAAACGTGTGGAGAAGGTGCTACTATCACCCCCATTTCACAATTGAGAATACTAAGGCAGAGGTTAAGTGACTTGTCAGGGTCACACAGTCAGCCAGACCCTGAGGCAGGAGTCTTCCTGACTCCACATCAAAGACCATCTACTGTGCCACTTCACTGAGTAAGTACTAAGCAAAAACCTTGAGGCCTTAGGGTGGTGTTTTCATCACTGCTAACAATCAGAGGTAGGAGTTTCAGAAGAGAAAGCTGGATTTGGCAAACCAATAGCTGGTGAGGATAGTGTTTAAAATGGGATTTAAAGTCTTGGGAGATAATTTAAGACAGAGGAAGAATGAAATGATTGAGTGTATCTAACAAGGGCCAATAAAGCTATATTTTTAAAACTGTTCAAGAGGGCTTTATATTAAAAATAAAGGAGGGAGAAGAAAAGCATCCACTTTCTCCACCGGCTTAGATTCAACAAACAGCAGCACTAAACACAACACAGGATTTATGTCAGGGAAGAAATCTAGAAATTCACAGGAAAAAATATCCAAGAAGAGGAACAACAAATAAAGAAATTACAATTTCAGATCTCCATACATAAATGTAAAGATTGCAGATAATAAACAAGATGAACTGGGACATCTTGATATGAAAGATAAATTCAACCTCAGGACTATCACAGAGGCATGTTGGGCCATGACTTGTTGTGATATGATTCTGGAAAACTTCATCTCATCCAAAAGGAACAGAATGGATAAAAGGTGCAATGGAGTATCCATGTAGAGAATTGTAGCTGACACTGACTTGGTGATTTACACACATGATTTCATTTGAGCCTCACAGCAGCACTGGAATGGAGGTTCTACATGTATTTGTATCCCTATTTTATTTTTTTGTTTGTTTGTTTTGCTTTTTTGGGGGGGGGAGGGCAATTGGGGTTAAGTGACTTGCCCAAGGTCACACGGCTAGTCAGTGTTAAATGTTTGAGGCCGGATTTGAACTCAGGTCCTCCTGACTCCAGGGCCAGTGATCTATTCACTGTGCCACCTAGCCTCCCTGTATCTCTACTTTAGAGATAAAGAAACTAACACTGGGGGAGATTAAGTGACTTGTCCCTTGTTGCAGAGCAATCGTCAGAGGCGGGATGTGAACCTAAGGCTTTTTGCCTGTATCTACAAGATCATGCCACCTTTTGACACACAGACTCAAGTGGCAAAAAAAAAGTCCATGAGCCAGAGATCTAAAGGACAATATGAGTTTGAGAAATAGATCACAAACCTGGCACAAAGCAGCTGACAAACTCTCTGACATGAAAAACAATGACAATAATAGCTAGAATTTATTTGTCTACTATGTCCCTGCTACTGGGCTAAGGGCTTTACAAACATTATTTCACTTGATCCTCACAACAATCCTGGGAAGTAGGTGCTGTTATTATCTCCATTTTACAGTTGAGGAAACTGAGGCAAACAGAGACTAAGTAACTTGCTCAGGGTTACACTATTAAGTGTAATTAAGTGTCTGATGCTGGATTTGAACTCAAGCCTTCCTGAATCCAAACCCAACGCTCTATCTACTGCACCACCAAGCTGCCATTCTGTTTACCAAAAACAATCACTGATTTCAGAAAGACAGACTCAAAACAGTGAACAGGAAGTTCCAGTTACAGAGCATGGCCTAGCTTTTCTCTACCCTGGTAAGATCACATCTGAAGGAGTACAGTTGATTAGGAAATTGATTGAAAATGTGGAGCCTGTCCAGAGGAAAACATGTAGAATGGTGAGAAAACTAGAGAAGATGCATTAAGAGCATTGGTTTAAGGATCAGAGGATGTTTAGCCCGGGGAGGAAGATAACATTGGAGACACAGGAATCTTCACACATAACTGCCTTCAGATTTCTGAAGGGTTGTCATGGGGAAGAGGGATTGATTCTGTTGAATCATAATTTTTTTTGCATTAGATCTACAAGGTCATGCTGCCTCTCAACACACACTGACTCATGTGGAAAAAGAAGATCCATGAGCCAGAGATACAAAGGATGGTATAAAATATCTGGATGCAGACCAAAGAAGCTAAGGTTAATTAGCTTTTACAAAAGGATATTCATTTCCAATATGCAGCAAGAATAATGTACAAATATTTCCCCCAATTCTCTGGGGTATACCTTCCCTATACCACTTTGGTCACTGAAGAAAGTAGGCTCAACTTAACTAAATTCTTCTATAGCATTGGTCCCACCAAGGTCAAGAACATAAGCAGCATTCTTCCAGATGAGTCTCTGTTTCAACTACTGCTGGGCTGGAGTTTTTTTATTTTTCTTGAGGGGGCAATTGGGATTAAGTGACTTGCCCAAGTTCAGACAGTTAGTTAAATGTCAAATGTCTAAGGTCAGATTCGAACTGAGGTCCTCCTGACTTCAGGACCAGTACTCTTTTCACTCTGCCACCTCGCTGCCCCCTTCTGGAGTTCTAAAGGCCGCTCACAAAGTTCATCCCTTGCTCCTCTGTATATCAGTTCTCCAAAGGCTGAAAATCTGAACTCTGGAATACCAGAATAGTGAGGCACCCTCTGGACCTTACAAACTCCCAAAAAATGTATGGAGACCCATGAAAGTGTCAACGAGTTCCCTCAAGAGCTCTGAGGCCAAAAGGAAGTGGCTAAAACCAATGGGCCTTTTTGGATGTTTCCTGATCCAAAGAGCCTCCTCTTCACCATGTTGTTAACTGAGAGGAGCCAAGTAGTTATAGGAAGTCCATACATGCTTCACAGTCTTTCCAAGGCTTCTATTCCATGTCATCCTGAATCCTCTGGAAACAAGAAACAGGATCTACACATTTTTCATATCAGGAGACACATCAGAAGCACTCTGCACATGTACCACACTTTCATTACTCATGGGTGAACTACATTGCTATATTCTGGGATACTGAAAGAACTGGCTGAGCACCCTCCCCAGAGTCAGGAGGACCCGAGTTCGGTTCCAGCCTTAGACACTTAACACCCACACTAAAACACTAGTCAGGTAACCTTGGCCAAGTTACTTAACCCCAATTGCCCTCCAAAAGGCAAAAAAAAGAAAGAACTGGCTGGTGGAATTGCTAAGCCATTGTCTGTGATTGGTGGGGGGGAGTAAATTGGAAAAGTGCTACAAGATTGAAAATGAACAAATATGGTTATATTGTTAAAGTAAAAGAAAAAAGTAGATTCTTCAAATTATGTAGTGGCGAGCTTGATATTGACATCTTGCTAAATCTGATAGTATATTATCTTAAGAACAATACAGGAGCGGCCAGGTGGCTCAGAGAATAAGAGTACCGGCTCCAGTGTTGTGATGACCTGGGGATCAAATCCGGGCTCAGATACTTAGCACCACACCCAGAAATAACTGGCTGTGTAACCTTGAGCAAGTTGCTTAATCCCAATTGCTTAAAAAAAAACAATACAGAGAGATGTGGCCCAAGTAACAGTTTAATCAGGTGGCTTCAAAACCAGTTCAATACCTAGACCCAACATTAGTAGAGACTAATGAATATATGTCAAACTAGAGTGCCTTGGGAAGTTCTCTTCAGACTTACTCTGCTTAATGTCTTTATCAGTGACTATGATAAAGATATAGATAACATGTTTATAGAATTTGGAGATAACATAAAGCTGAAAAAGATAGCTAATAAGCTGAATGACAGTCAAGATACAAAGATTCAAGTCCAAAACAGAATTAATAATTCCATAAACCCACCCTTCTTCCCAGCATCTTTATTTCTTACCAGAGCACCACAGTGTTTTCCCTTGCCCAGCCCAGGTTCACAACCTTGTAGTCATCCTTGACTACTCATTCTCTCCTGCACCCAACATATCTAATCAGTTGTTAAGTCTTTTTTCATACTTTTATTCTTTTCAATTAATTCATTTCATTTATTTTTTCTCCCTCCTACCTCTCCCCATTGGAAAAAAATAAGTCTTAAATATGCTTAGTCAAGCAAAGTAAATTTCTACTTTGACTATATATATATAGACTTCTCTTAAGTCTATTACTCTCTGTCAGAAGGTAGGTAACATGCTTTGACATCAGTCCTTTGGGATTAAGGGTGGTAATTGCATTGATCATAGTTCTTAAATCATTCGTGCCCTTTCGTCTTTACAATGTTATTGTTATTCCCTTGGTTCTGTTCACTTTATTCTGCATCAGCTCAAAAACTCTCTAGGTTTCTCTGTAACTATTCTAGGAGTACCCATCATTTTGGTAATTGCTGAAAAAAAATATTGTATATAAATGTAATAGAATACTATTATCCCATCAGAAATGATAAAAGGGACAGTTTCAATTGCCAAATCTTGTCAGTTTTACTTCTGTTGCATTTCTCACATCTATCCCCTTCTCTTCACTTAACATAGGTCAAATTCTTAATACCTCTTGTCTGCGCTAATACCTTCTAATTGGTATCCTTCCCATTCCGTCCTCCAAACAGCTGCCAATACGATATCAATTCCAGAAGCACATCTCTGACAATGCTATTTTTATACTCAATTGGGTCTCTATCACCTCAAAGATCAAATACAAACTTCTCTTCTTGGTATTTAAAATCCTTCATTATTCGTCCCCAGTCTATTATTCCAACCTGATTACATATTACTCCCCTGCCAACAATCTACAGTCCAGCCACACTGATCCTCTTGCTACTCCCACCCACGACACCTCATCTCTCATACCCATACTCTTGTGGGAACTGGCCCCCATGACTGGAAGGACCTTCCTCCTTAAACCTGTCTCTTAGAATCCCTAAATTTCCTTCAAAGCTTGATTCAACAGCACTTCCTCCTTGAGGCCTTTTTAGCTTTTTCTATCCACTATCACCTCTTCCAAAAAAAAATCACCCCTTATTTAGTTTGTATCTATTTGTATACATGTTGTCTCCCCCCACAGAATGCATGTTTCTGAGGTGCAGAAGATGTTTCATTTTTGGCTTTGTATCCCCCACATTGCACCAGTCACCTGTTAGGTACATAATGAATACTTATTGGTTGGTTGATTAAAAAAGGTCTTGACGAGTCAGAATGTTGAATTGGATTAAAGAGGTTGAAATGGAATAGGAATAAAGGTGATTTCTGATATTTGGGTCCAAAATATCAGCTCTCCAATAAAGCAAAGGAAAACTATGAACAGAAAAGAATTGGTGTGGAAAGGATTCATAAGATTTACTGGATTATGAGTGATATGTGAGTCAGCAATATGTATTGCACCCAGAAAAGTGAATGCAGTCTTGGGCTCCATTCAGATATGCCTAGGATTTGGGAGGCTGAGAGTCTGGCTATATCAACAGTATTTGGTTTTCAAATCCCCCACTTGGCTCAGCACAGTGCCCTGAACATAGCAGGTGCTCAGTAAATATTTGTTGATTGTCTGATTGCTGACTTTTCACCCTCCCCTGGTCCCTCCCTTAAGAAGTTTCACATAAAGCAGTACATTAAAGAAGAAATTAAGGCAGAACATAAGTTTCCTGGAAGAAAAGTTCTGCATTATGTTTTCTCTAGATATGTTGGGAATAGAAAAAGAAAAATTACAGTTTGGAACATGTTGTTAAAAAAAAGTCACCTACCTTAGGTTACCAATTTTGAAAAAAAGAAATATTCCTCTATTTTTTTTTCCCGTAGCCAGCTACCCTGCTGAACAGATGATCAGGCACAGACCAGAATGACCTTGGCATAGCTGTTTTGTCAGGCCTCAGCATTTTTCAAAGACTCTAGGGCTACAGACTTTTATAATAACCTTTTATTTCATTCTTAGCAACAACAATTTTGCGAAGTAAGCTGCTCTTGGGACCTTCGTTAGACAGCTGAGGAAAACCGAAGGGGGAAGATATAATGACCTGCCTCAAGTCCAGGGTAAGTCGCTGACCAAGCTGGACCTCACACTAAGTTTCTGTCTGTTAGGACTCTTGGTTGGCAGAAGGGAGGGGTGGAGAGTAAACCTGCCTGTTTACATTTATGGACATGGCAGAGACCAGAAAAATCCAGTCCAAATTTGGAGAACAACTTTGAAGGAAAACCTATCCACATTCAGAAGCACAGAATCGCAAGTCTGGGAGGGGGAAAGACATGCAGCAGCCAGCCAGTCCAAGTCATCCTTAAAAGGGCTTCTCAGGATATCACCCCCAACTATTGGGCACTCAGCCTCTGCTTGAAGACTCGAAGGAGAAGGAACCAGTACTTCCATAACTAGTTCCTTCCACATTGGGGCAGCTCCAACTATTAAGGAAATTGTTTGTTATTTTGTCTTATCCCCGCTGACGTCAAGTTGAAATTTTCTTCTTTGTAACTTCCATTCATCATTTTTTTTGGTACTCTCCTCTGGGGTTAAATAGAATAATTCTAACGCCTCGAATGTGATAGCCCTTCAAATCTTTCAATGCAGTTTTCACTTCTCTATTCCAAATATCCCCAGTCTCTTCATTTGATGCTCGTATGACTTGGACTCAAGGCCCTTCACCATCCTCCTGGCTGTCCTCCTCCAGATGTTCTTAAGCTGACAATGTCCTCCTTAAACCACGGCATCCAGAAATGAGAGTAATAGCTCAGCAGTGTCCAACTAGGGCAGTGCATGGCCTGCTTCCCTATTTCCCGAGGAGCTGCCTCTTAGTGCAATTCAAGAGCATATTAACTTTCTTAGCTATTACTGTAATCAAGCAGCTGGCTCATATTGAACTTAGTAAACTAAAACTCCAAGTTTTTTCAGAGAAACTGCTATCTAGCCATGCCTATCCTATCCTATACTTTCAAAGATGATTTGTTTTAATCCAAATTTAAGACTTTAAATTTATCCTTATTGAGTCTTATTTTTGTTTTTACATGTTTTATTTTTCCCCAATTACATGTTATTTTTAATAGTATTTTATTTTCCCCCCAATTACATGTCAAGACAATTTTTAGCATTTATTTTTACAGGATTTTAAGTTCCAAATTTTTCTCCCTCTCCTCTTCCAAAAATGGTAGACAATTTGATATAGGTTATACATGTGCTATCATATGAAACATATTTCCATTTTAATCATAGTTGTGAAAGGAGAAACACCAAAAGGAAAAAAAAAACACGAAAAAGAATAAAATGGAAAAAAGAAATATGCTTCAATCTGCCTTCAGAGTACATCCCTTCTTTACCTGTGTGTGGATAACATTTTCCTTTTTGAGTCCTCTGTACTTGTCTTGGATCATTGTGTTTCTGAGAAAAGCTGAGTCATTCTTAATTGATTATCACACAATGTTGCTGATACTGCGTACAATGTTTTCTTTGTTCTGTTCATTTCACTTTGCATCAATTCCTACAAGTCTTTCCAAGTTTTTCTAAAATCTACCTATTCATTGTTTCTTGTTGCACAATAGCATTCCATTACATTCATATACCACAATGTGTTCAGTCATTCTCCAACTGATGGGCATCCCCTCAGTTTCCAATATTTTGCCACCACAAAAAGGGCTGCTATAAATATTTTTGCACATTTAAGTCCTTTTCCCTTTTTTATGATCTCTTGGGAATACAGACTAGCAGTGGTATTGCTGAATCAAAGGGTATGTGCAGTTTGGTTGTCTTTTGTAGATAGTTCCAAACTGCTCTCCAGAATGGTTGGATCAGTTCACAACTCTACCAACAGTGTTAGTGTCCCAATTTTCCCACAACCTCTCCAGAATTTATCATTTCCCTTTTTTGTCATATAAACCAATCTGATAGGTGTGAGGTGATACCTCAGTGTTGTTTTAATTTGCATTTCTCCAATCAGTATGATTTAGAGCATTTATACATATCCCTGTAGACAGCTTTGATCTCTTCACCTGAAAACTGCCTGTTCATATCCTTTGACCACTTATCATTTGGGAACTGGCTTATATTCTTATAAATTTAACTCAGTTCTCTACATAATTGAGAAATGAGGTCTTTATCAGAGATACTTGATGTAAAGATTGTTTCCCAGCTTTCCGCTTTCCTTTTAATCTTGGTTGCATTGGTTTTGTTTGCACAAAAGCTTTTTACTTTTCATATAATCAAAATTATCTATTTCACATTTCATAATGCTCTCTATCTCTCGTTTGGTCATGAATTCTTCTCTTCCCCATAGATCTGACAGGCACTGTTCTTCTGATTTGCTTTTGGTGTCACTCTTTACATATAAACCATGCACCCATTTTGACCTTATCTTGGAATATGGTGTGAGATGTTGGTCTATACCTAGTTTCTGTACTATTGTTTTTTACTTTTCCCAGCAGTTTTTCTCAAATAGCAAGTTCTTATCCCAAAGACTGGGGTCTTTGAGTTTATCAAACACTAGGCTACTTTCATCATTGACTACTGTGTCTTGTGTACCTAACCTATTCCACTGATCCACCACTCTATTTCTTAACCAGTACCAGATTGTTTCAATAATTTCCACTTTGCGATAAAGTTTCAGATTTGGTATTTCTAGGCTGCCTTCCTCTGCATTTTGGGTTTTTTTTTTGCTAATTCTGTTGATATTCTTGACCTTTTGTTCTTCCAGATGAATCTAGATTTTATTTTTTCTGACTATAAAATAATTTTTGATAGTTTGATTGGTATGGCACTGAATAAGTAAATTCATTTAGGCAGAATTGTCATTTTTATTATATTGACTTGGCCTACCCATGAGCAATTGATATTTTCCCAATTGTTTAGATCTGATTTGATTTGTGTGAAAAGTATTTGGTAATTGTGTTCATCTGGTTCTTGGGTTTGTCTTGACAGGTAGACTCCCAAGTATTTTAGATTGTCGACAGTTATTTTAAATGGAATTTCTCTTTCTGTCTCTTGCTGGTGGGATTTATTGGTCATATATAGAAATGCTGATGATTTATGTGGGTCTATCTTATATACTGCAACTTTGCTAAAGTTTTTAATTATTTTAAGTAGTTTTTTAGTTGATTCTCTAGGGTTCTCTAACTATACCACCATATCATCTGCAAAGAGTGATAGTTTTATTTACTCATTTCCTATTCTAATTCCTTTTATTTCTATAACTAACATTTCTAGTATATTGGATAATAGTGGTGATAATGGACATCCTTGCTTCACCCCTGATCTTATTAGGAAGGCTTTTAGCTTATCTCCATTACAGATGATGCTTGCTAATGCTTTTAGATAGATACTGTTTATCATTTTAAGGAAAGCTCCCTTTCTTCCTATGCTCTCTAACGTTTTAGGAATGGGTACTATATTTTGTCAAAAACTTTTTCAGCATCTATTGAGATAATCATATGATTTCTGTTGGTTTTGTTATTGATCTGGTCAATTATGTTGATAGTTTTCCTAATATTGAACCAATTCTGAATTCCTGGTATAAATTCCACCTGGTCATAGTGTGTAATCCTTGTGATATATTGCTGCAATCTCCTTGCTAGTATTCAAAATTTTTGCATAATATTCAATAGAGAAATTGGTTTATAATCTTCTTTCCATGTTTTAGCTCTTCCTAGTTTAGGTATCAGCACCATATTTGTTTCATAAAAGAAGTTTTGTAGGACTCCTTCTTCACCTATTTTTCCAAATAATTTATATAGTATTGGAATTAATTGTTCTTTGAGTGTTTGCTAGAGTTCACTTATGAACTTATCTGGCCCTGGGGATTTTTTCTTAGGGAGTTTATTAATGGTTTGTTAATTCCTTTTGCTAAGATGAAATTATTTAGACATTCTATTTCCTGATCTGTTAACCTGGATAATTTATATTTTCATGAATATTCATCAATTTCACTCAGATTTTCAGATTTATTGGCATTTAGTTGGGCAAAATATTTCCAAATGATTGATTTAATTTCTTCTTCATTGGTAGTGATTTCTATTATTTTCATTTTTAATACTGTCTATTTGGTTTTCTTTTTTTAAATCAAATTAACCAATGGTTTATCTATCTTATTGGGGTTTTTTTGTATAAAACCATCTCCTAGATTTATTTATTAGCTCAATAGTTTTTTATGTTCAATTTTATTAATCTCATCTTTGATTTTCAGGGTTTCCAATTTGGTGCTCATTTGGACATTTTTAATGTGTTCTTTTTCTAGTTTTTTTAGTTGAATGCCCAATTCATTGGTCTGCTCTTTTTCAATTTTGTTGATGTAAGAATTTAGAGAAACACATTTTCCCATAAGTTCTGCTTTGGCTGCATCCCATAAATTTTGGGATATTATCTGTTTGTTGTCATTTCCTTTCATGAAAATGACCTGATAGTTTTGAATTTTGGCTATTATGCTCCTTAGACTTTTTATTTTGTGATCTCTTTCCTGAGCTGATCAATGGATTCTTTCAACACCTATTTTCCCCTCTAGTTCCAGGATATCCGTGCAGTTTTCCTTGATAATCATTTCTTGAATTGCTGTCCAGGTCCTCCTTTTGATTATGACTTTCAGGTAGTTCAATGATTCTGACATTGTCTCTCCAGGATCTACTTTCCAGGTCAGTTGTTTTTCCCATTAAGTATTTTACATTTTCTCATTCTTTTGAAATTGTTTGATTGATTCTTGATATCTCAGAATCATTGGCTTCCACTTGCTGAATTCTAACTTTTAATTAGTTGTTCTCTTCAATTAGCTTTTGTACTTTCTTTTCTATTTGGCCAATTGTATTTTTAAGGAGTTGTTTTCTTTTTCCAAGCTGTTGACTCTTTTTTTCATAACTCTCTTGCATTCCTCTTATTTCTTTCCCCAATTTTTCTTCCACCTCTCTTATATGATTTTTAAGGGTTTTTTTGAACTCTTCCATGAATTCTTTCTGTGCTTGAGACCACTTCCATTTTTCTGTGGGGTTTTGCCCATAAGTGTTTTGATATTGTTGTCCTTTCCTGAGTTTGTGTCTCAATCTTCCCTGTCACCATAATAACTTTTTATGGTCAGACTCTTTTTTTCTCATTGTTGTCTTTTGCTCACCTTTTTTGGTCTTTTTCTTTTCTATTTCAGCTCTGCTCCTGTGGTGCAAGGGGCACTATCTCAGGCTTCTTGTGCCAGGGATGGACTCATGTTGCCTTGTCTGGTGCTGCACTGAGGGGGTTGCGATGGGGGTGAGGGCTGGTGCTTCTGGGAGTCATAGGGCTCTTGCAGCTTACCTGGTGCTGAGCCATGGTCCTAGTGCTTGTGTCTGGCATGTGCTGAGGCTAGTGAGGTGTTTCTGTGTTTTCTCAGGGATATACTGAAGCATCTGAGGGTCTGGCCTCTAGAGGTTGCCTGTTTGCTTGGGAATGTGCTAAATCACATGGCAGTTCTCAGAGCTAGAGTCTACCTGTTCCTCTGGCTATGTGGAGGTATGTGGGGGTTCCTGTAGGTCGGTGTTTGCCTGATCCACCCCACTGGGGCTCAGGATCTATCACTGGTTTGCTGAGGTGAGGCTTGCTGCTGGGATACTCCCAGTCCTGGACTACACTGCCTTTTGCCTGAGTGAGACAGACCTTTCCTACCAACCTCCCAAGTTTCCTGGTCTCCAAGGTTGTTTCACCCCGTCTTTTTGCTGGTTCTATTGTTCCAGAATTTGTTTGGGGATGCTATTTTATGGTTGTTTGAAGATGAATATGGGAGAGTTGTGGCAATTTACTGCTTGCTCTTCCACCTGGGCTCCTGAAAGTTCCCAATTACATGTCAAAACAATTTTTTTGACATTTGTGGTTTTTTTTTAAGTTTTGGGTTCCAAATTCTATCCCTTTCTCCCTTTTCCCCTCCCTGAGAGGGCAATCAATCACAACAATTTTATCTAAATAGATTTAGCTCAGTGCTCAAGGCACCAACTTGGTCTCTCAATGTGTTAGTTCTCCCATTTTTGTGTCATCTGAAAATGTGGTGAGTATTCCAACTAGGCCTTTATCCAAGTAAATGCAGGAAAATGTTAAACAGCATAAGGTCAAGCACAGATTCATTTTTGGAGGCCTTCTGCCAAGTTGACATTGAATTATTGACAACCAACCATTAAGTCTGGATGTTCAAACAAATTCAAATTCATCTAATGCCATTATTGTTTAGTCCATAGTTCCCCATATATAACACACAAATGGTATGAAGTACTTTATCACTTTAGAAAAACTCAATTAGACTTATAGGTATGTCTACAGTACTGCATCTGCATCAGTTCCTTCAGCTAACTCTCCTTTGTTCTCCCCATAGGAATTATTTCCCTTTGTATCTTCATAATTTCACACTTGAGAGTTTTCCCTCTCTTTTGGACTGTTTCCCTAAAGCATTTTTTCTCATTGTATCCTACTTATCTTTCCTCCAAACCCTTTGCAATCTGCTTTCCCAAAATCTAAGGTCCACATCTGACTATACTAGACTTCCTTCCCTTTCTTCCTTGCAAACTCTAGGACAATACATTCACTTCACCCTAGCACCAAAATTCTTATCATTTACACCCCAATAACCAGTTCCTCCCACTTAGTGAAAATCAGTTTCAAAATAGAATTTCCTCCTTTTTCTTTCTCTACCTTTGGACAGATGAAATCATCATTAAAGCAAATTAAGAAGTTTTTAGCTGTGCTACTTTTGGCACATGTATATGTAGTTGAAGTCTCTCATCACAACTAAGCCATGGTTCTATGCCAGGCTTGTGATCCTTTGCCCAAACATCTCATCCATTTCTCCTTTTTTTCAGGTGACAGTAGCATATTCCATTGACAAAATCATTTGTTTCTCCCTCCATTGATCTTTATGTAAATATTCTACACCGTGCTTTCCCAGTCTGGTTCCTGGATTTCCTCACAAGAGAATGTCTTTTTAAAGGTTTTTGTTCTTTTAAAATTTGCTTTGCCAATCATTTACTCCTTTTCTTTCTTGAATCTTCCCAACAACATTCTCTTTTTTCTTCCAGTAATCTTTCTTAATCCTTCTACTTCTACTTCAACCTTCTTTCACAGAAGCAAGAAATCATCATGGTCAGTTAACTTTGACTTGAGACAGACAGAATATTCAAATAAATACTGAAGAAAATTCAAAGAGAAAACATTTATTTTTCCTTTGAAGGAAGTCCATAATCAAGGTCTCAAAGTTCTGAACCTCACAAATACCTTCTTACAGGCTCATTTTTTTTTTAAATTCTGCTTAGGAATTTCAGAAATGAATATATCTATATTATAATGAACTCTTTCAAAAATATTGTCTCTGCCATGGTTTTACTTAGTCCTTATTTGAGGTTATTGTTGGGATAAAATTTTATAATCTTTCGGGGACAAGTAGTCTACATAACATTATACATTATAAAATGCCTAAGCGTACTTGATTACCTGAACTCACAGCTATGCCCTTATTAAGCCACCTACATGAAATTATCTTATTCCTTTGGTGTCTCAGCACCTCTTTTCCCTCCATGGCTAGTATGATAGAAAGAGTCTAACTCCAGCAAAATGAAAATAATTTAGACAATTCTAGTGCAAACGCATGTATCCCTATTGAGAGGAAATGTTCATGAGCATGATATTCTAAGTGTCTCTCTGTTTAAGGTGACAATCTTAGGCCTAACCAACATAAAGACAACTGCAAAATGTTAAGCAATCTACTTTGATGTCTTGGAGTCATCTTTGACGTTGTCTTCCCTGAGCTTTAGCCTATATCAGCTATAGTCTGTCTATCACCAAGCTCTGTTAACTATTTCTTTGAAGTAAGTCTCACATATGTCCCCTTCTTCCCAATCCCACAATCAATGACTTCCAATGTCATTATATCATGCCTGGATTATTACAATGGTTCCCTAACTAATCTCCCTGCCTCTAGGCTCTACTTTCAATCCAACCCACACACTTTTCCAGATTTATCTTCCTAAAACTTTCTCAATCACTTCAAATGGCTCTGATCATCTAAATTCAGTCCTCTACATCTAATCTTAGTTTTTATTTCCAAAACACAAAATCCAGAGCAGAAAGGGACCTAGGGATCATCTGATTTAGCTCCATCATTTTACTCATGTAGAAACTTGAATCCAATGAAATTGTCACTTGGTCAAATTTTCAATCATTTAGTAGCTGAACTAAGACTAGATAGAGTCTTAGCTCCTGACTTTCAATTTAATTCATATCCACTATAATCCACTGCCTCCCTAAAAGCCAAGTTGCTTCCTCCCAATCTTTCTGACAAATCCATCCTTTCCATCTGCACTGCTTTCAAATCTTTTTTCCAGCTGTTATTTTCTGATCTTGAGTTTTTTTCTTTCCTATTTCAACTTCATTCTCTAACATTCTATTTTTCACTGTTTTAATTCTGCTTTTGTCCACTGATATTTTCAACTTCTCTAAGCTATTTTCTATTTTTCAAAGTTTCATCATTTCCTCCTGAGATATTTTAGCCACATTCATTTCTTCCTTTAATTACTCCAAGGAATTTTTTTAGCTGTGTTCAATAATTTTAATTCCTATTTGACTTGCTTCCCACTGTTCCCCTACACAAATACATCAGATCCAACTGACTAGTCTCCTCATTGTTTCCTGAAGGCAGAACTGTAACTAGGGCAGGGCTATTAGGGTTTTGTCCCCACGCACAAAAATTTAGAAGCAGTAAAAATTTTCAAAGTTTGACTTTTACACAATTATTCAGTGTTTAAATTTATTTAAATGTCAAACATTTATGTACTCCTTTAATAGCTTGTCAATAAGAAGAAGTAGTTATTAATATGAAGAAACAAGATAGCTTACGTTGTTAGTAACACCCTTCTTGGGCTATATTAACTAATTCCCCCTTTCATTCAATTAAATTTGTCCTTGTTTTTTAAACTGGATCTGTTATATCATTATTATAGTGTGTTACAAGTGACACACTTCCTCTATCAAAGAGGATGGACACCAATAAAATTTGACAATGAGACAACATGTCTTAGAGCATTGTCTGGGACACTGAGTGGTTAAGTGACTTACCCAATCTCATATAACTAGTATGTGTCAGAAGTGGAACTTGAACCCAGTAGTCCTGATGCTGAATCCAGCTCTCTATCAACTATACCAAATTCCTCTCTTGATTACGTTTTCTTATGTTATTTTTATATAATCTTTTATAAAGTTGATTTGAAGGCACATTTAGTGCCACTTGCTCCAGGAACCAAATTTGCTTCTACAGTTCAGCCTGAAGGTACAAGTTTCTTGGCCTAAGTCTTCATTCATCCTAATCCTTGATATTGAAATGTCCCATATACTCTTCTCCAACTATTCAAATCCTACCCACTCTTCAAGATCTGATTCAAATTTAGCTTCTTACATGAAGGCTTTCCTAACTACTCTAGCCCACTTTGATTCTCTCCTTTAAGCCATTTTGCCATTGGTCATCTGATGGAGTAAGATGGAATAACCCTGGCATTTAATCATGCTGTCATATTCAAGCGTCTTACATGCAAATTACCATCCCACAATAGTAGCCCCAGGTTGGTGAGCTAGTGAAAATCAGAATTGAACTGCTTTATCTACTACTGGCACATTATCTCTTCCTTCTCTCCTCCCTCCCTGTCCTCTGGTTTATTGCTACATAGGACTGTTCTTCATTCTAAGCTTTTCAAATGACTCCAGCTTCTCTTCATGAGGAGGTGGCAGGAACGACAAGAAATAGTGAACAAAAGCCTGAGACTTTTCTTTTTTATACACTGCCAGTCCTGCTTCCCCAATACGGAGCTGATTACACCTTGCAATGCTCCCATAATAATTTTGTTCAGTTCTTTTTTACAAATTTTATTTTAGACTCAAATGCCAGAATACAAATACAGAATACAGAAAAGAAACAAAAACATATCTTAAACGTAAATATTGGAACTTAAACACAAAGTTAGAAAGGAAAAAAAGCATGTCATGTGCATAGCAGAACATAAGAGAGAATTCAGAACTGGCCATCTTTTCTTTGCTTCCTTGTAAGTTTTCTTTTGTTCTCTGCTGTGCACTTTTTTTTACTTTGTTCTTTTTTCCCTCCCATTACCACTCCCCAGAAGGCTACAATAAAGTTTAGATATGTTTTGCTATAGCTATAGCTATATACATATATAGACAAATACTTCCCCAAATATATTCTACTCCTGATTTTTGTTTTTATGTTTGTGCATATCTCATTTTCTATCCCTGCTGCCCCCTCACTTTACTTCTACCACTACCTTGCCCTCCTATTGCTTGCCTACCCCCCTCCAAGGATCCCTCCCCATCCTCCCATTCCTGTAAATCTAAACATCCTTCTATATCTCCTTTTACTTATTCCTTTCTCCTCCCCTCTAAAGATCCCTCCCTTGTCTTTTCTCCTTTACCCATGCCCCTACCATTTTATTTCTTCTGAATTTAGAAGACTTTTATATTCTTCTAAATATATATGTATTGTTTCTTGTTAAACCCATTCCCAATGAAAGCAGGTTACCAAAACCACCAACCCTCTTCCCCCATCTAATTCCTCTGTATTATCTCTTCCTTTTGCACCTCATTTATAAAAATAATTACTCTTTGTAGCTGTTCTGGAGTGGTTTTACTTTTTAAACGTATACTCAGGTTTACCCCAATCTTTCTTATGAACTACCCAATTATTAATAAGAATCTTAGACATACATTATATATATACACATATACACACACACACACACATATATATATATATATATATATATATATATATATATATATATATATAGTAAACAGTCTGTCCTTATGCATCCCTTATAATCAGTCTTTGGTATGTATATTATATTTCTCTTGGTTGTTGTATGTCAAATCTTCTATTGAGTTCAGGATTTTTTTCAACAAAGTCTTTAAAGTCAGAGAGTTTATCAAATGCCCATTTTTTTTCCTTCAGGATAATACTTAACTTTTCAGAATATGATATGATTCTTTTGCTCTTTGATAATATTATGTTCCAAGACCTGACTTTAATATCTCTACTGTTAGGTCTTGTATGAGTCTAATTGTGGCACCGCCATATTTAAATTTTCATTTTGATGCTTATAATATTTTATCCTTGAACTGGAGGTTTTGGAATTTGACTATGACATTCCTATGAGTTTTCATCATAGGATCTTTTTAAAGTGATGATCAATGGATTTTTTTCCTATTTCTACTTGCCCTCCTTGTTCTAATACTTTAGGACAACTTTCTTTAATTATTTCTTGCATTATTTTATCAAAATTCTTTTTTTGATCATAGCATTCAGTTAGTCTGATTATTTTTATATTTCTCTTCTTGATCCATTCTCCAAATCTGCTGTTTTTTTAAATCAGATTTTCCCAGCTACTCTAGCCCATTTTGATTCTCCCCTTTAAGCCATTTTGCCACTGGTCATCTGATGGATGACTTTCTTTTCTATTTTTTTCATTATTCATATTTTGTTTAATCATTTCTCTTTTTTAATTTTTTTTGGAGGGCAATTGGGGTTAAGTAACTTGCCCAAGGTCACACAGGTAGTTTTTGTGTTAAGAGTCTGAGGCCAGATATAAACTCAGGTCCTCCTGACTATAGGGCTGATGCTCTACTCATTGTGCCACCTAGCTACCCCTGTTTAATCATTTCTTGATCTCTTATAATTTCATTTTGCCCAATTCTAATTTTCAAGGTGTCATTTTCTTCCTTAAGATTCTGGATCTTGGGGTGGCTAGGTGGTGCAGTAAATACAGAACCAGCCCTAGAGTTAGGAGGACCTGAGTTCAAATCCGACCTCAGACACTTAACACACACAAAAAAACTAGACGTGTGACCTTGGGCAACTCACTTAACCCCAATTGCCAAACCATCTCCCCTCCAAAAAAAAAGCAAAAAAAAAATTCTGGATCTCCTTTTCTAGTTGGATGACTTTCCTTTCTTCTGTTTTTTCCTGGATTATTTTTATTTTGTTAGTTTTTCCTCCATCTCTGTCATTTGATTTTTAATGTCTTTTTTAAAGATCTTTTATGAATTCTTTTTGGGCAAGTGATCATTTGACATTACTCTTTGAGGGTTTCTTTACTTCAATATCCTCCTCTGAAAATGAACCCCTGTCACTTCTATTCCCATAATAGCTTTCTATGGTTGGATTCTTTCTCCTTTGCTTATGCATCTTTTGTAGCAATAGCTTAATTTTTATAATCACCTCTAGTCCTAGGGTATAGGAAATGGTGGCTCTTGCCCCAGATCTTCAGTTCTCCCCTCTAGCCTGGAATCAAAGTCAAACCTCCAACCTCCCGTAAGTGCCCACAACCACGGGCTCTCTGTCCCATTGCTTCTGGCACTCATCAGGCATGTGCTGACTCCTTCTCACCCCTGGCCTCTCTTTGCAACACAGCTGGATCTGGCATTCCTGGTCAGCAGAGGTTCCCTCTATCTTCCCAGGCTCAGACACCCAACTCCCCTCACTATCCTGGCGTAAAAGTTTTGGAGACTGGAGTGGAGGTAGCTTCTCAAACCAACTAACCCCAGGGCTTGTCCTTGTTTAAGAGGCTAGCCACTTGTTAAAACAGAACCTATCCTGGAGGTGTTTACTCCACATGAGACCAAAACTCATCCTGGGATTTCTTTTCCAATCTTCTCAAATCGTTCCTGGAAGACCCGGTTACTCCCCTGTTCTTATTTATTTCAACCCACACTTTGTTCACCCTAAGGAGCTATTTTAACTCTTTTGTAGGGGAAAATCTTGACAGCTTGGAATTTTCTGACCTACTCCATCATCTTCCCAGAATCCTCTCCTTGTTCAGTTCTTGACATCAGAGCACCAATCTCACCCTAACTTCTATGATTAAATACCCAAATCTGAATTTATTTTTCCTCTGAAATGTAAATGTAAATGAATCATAAATTAGTCCTTTGTGCCCTAAGACTTTTCATTAGATTTAAATGAGAGGAAAAATAAACCAATACTTCCACTTCAGGGATAAAGGAAAACTCATCCCTGGCATCCCAAGCTGAAAGTTTAAATGCATTTCTACTATCGAAACATTGTTAAGCATGGTGGTTAGGTTCTCTAGACCTACCTACCATGTTTCCCCGAAAATAAGACCTATCCCGAAAATAAGCCCTCCCCTTACTGTGTAAGATTCCTCTAAAATAAGCCCTCCCCCGAAAATAAGCCCTATTGAGATTGCTACTGTAGTGAAGGTGATCCCCTGCGCTACATGCTACATTACGGTACCCTCTGTATGCACCGTCCCCCCCCCCCGGTGAAATGCACACCGCGCTCCAATCAGAGCTGCAGCAGTGAGAGCGTCATCCTGTTCTTCCCCAGTGATTTGCTTATTGAATAAAGGTACATTTTTTTGTTCACATTTACCTGTTTATTAAAATTGCTGTCAATGCTCATTAAAATAATCCCTCCCCTGAAAATAAGCCCTCTGGTGTTTTTCTGTCCAAAAAATTTAATAAGACAGTGTCTTATTATCGGGGAAACACAGTACTATACCAGACTGTGGATAAATTAAATAGAGCTAGTATGATGGAGCTGAAAGGGTGCTGGACTTGAAGCTGATAGAGATCTATCTGAGCTTGTGTACCAGTCCTGATACCCTGTAATTGAGTGATCTTTGGTGGGTTTCTTCACTACTTTGTGCAAATACTACCAAACACTACCAGAACTAGCTGTGGGAATGTAAGATACTTGAGGAGTCAAGGGTTGTGAGGATTTATCTTCTTTCCAGGAAGAGAGAGTAGAAAGATAAACCAAGAATGGATGTAATGGAAAGAGTTAGGATTTACTGACAGTTGTCCTGGGTACAAATCCTGAGTGAATCTACCACCAAATATCTGTATGATCTTGGACAAATCACTTGACTTTTTTTAGCCTCAGTTTCATCATCTGTAAAATAAGATGGGGCTAGGTGGCAGCCTCCTGCTCCAAGTCCAAAGAATTTCATGATGACATAAGGACTTCATCATTTGACCTTTTTCCTCTATTCACAAAATGAATGAAGGTGATAAAAAAAATTACTTAGCAAGCATTCCCTGATTTTTTTTAATCCACATCAAATACTATGCCACAGCACATTTATATCCCTGGTCCATTTTCTAGCTTCAGTTTCACAATACATTTTCATTTCATCATTGGTTATAAATAGACATTCTGCAGCTGTTAAAAAAAATTCCAAGGATGTCTTATGACCTTTTTCTATTGGACATGGTTACCTTGCTAAACACAGAGAATCATGTCACTCTCACCAATTTTCTATTTTAGACCCTTCTCTGGGAGACTTTGGCCTTGAGAAATGTGGAGTTGGCCCCTCTGACTGTTTAGAGATCATGTTCAGAGAGACTAAGATGAGTAATTCTTTATACTTTGCTTTATTTATTCCAAGTTTCTTGGAAAGGTTCTTAGGCAGCCCACTGGACTTACTTGCACACCTCCTCTATTAGAGTGCCTCTGAGCACTGGCAGTGCCAATGATAACACTGACTGTCAGCTGATTCAGCAGTGAGTATAGTATCTCTTCATTTTTTTTATGCTATGTCTACACAGGCAAGATGAACAACTTATAACTGGTGACTATTACATGGTATGTATAAATAAATAAATACAACACATTTATTAACTACTTGTTGATTAGTTGGTTGATAGATTCATAGTGGAACTGTTCACTTCAAGCTTCTTGATGACTGATGCCAGTTGGCACTAATGATTTTCCCCTAACAGAATGTAAGATTCTCAAAAGCAAGAACTGTTTTGTTTGTGTCCTTGAATCCCCAATGCCTAGAGCAGTGCATTGAACTTAAAAAATAAAAAAAAAAAGTGAGACCTATGATTTCACTGGTGTAAATAACTCCTGGTGAGGAATTTCCTGTACCATTACAGATTGGCAAGTGTTCACCAAGTTGGAGTTGTCTGAAGCATTAAAAGGTTAAGTGACTTTCCCATGATTACATGAACACTGTCAGAGGCATAACTTGGATACAAGTCTTCCTGTCTCTGAAGCTCTCTACCACACCACACTCTTTAGTCATAGTGATGGTTGTTTAATAAACATTTGTTAATTTGAATTTAATTGGATCAAACACTCCAGAAACTTGCTTCCATCATTAAGATTATTGATCCAGCGGTCACACAGAGCAATGACTGGTGGTATGATCAGTCATACAACAAACACTCAGAGAGTACTTATTTTCATAGAAATTTTGGGGCTAACTTTGGGTGGGGGTGGAGGTGCGATGGGGGTGGCACTTCTCAGATAAACACAACACAGCTCTCAAGAAAATTGCAGCCTAAAGAGGGGGGAGATATATACATCCATAATGACAACAGAAGTGAGAATTGAGTGTAATTCACAGGGTTTCAGATTTGGCGTCAGATATTCTAGTTTCAGATTCTAGTAAACAATTACTACTTATAAGGCCTTGTGTAAGTCACTTCATCTTTTTGGGTCTCAGTACCCTCATTTGGTCCAATTCAATCCAATGCAACTAGCATTTCTTAGACTTATAAATGGTCAAATAAGGGGGTTAGACTAGAAGATCTCTAAAAACCCTTCCATCTCTACCTCCCATGATCAGACAAATTAGACAAAAAAAGAGTGTCCAGGCAAAATGGGGAAGGAGGAGTGGGATGGGAGTGAAAATAGTCAGAAGAGTCAAAGAAGCCTTTGCAGAGAAGTTGTCGCTTGCCTCATAGATTATACACACTGGAAGGAATTTGGAGATTATCTAGTCTAAAGGAGAGAGAGACTTGAGAAGACACATGTATGAGGAGAAGTTGGGGGGGAGACCTTCCAAACACTGTGAACTTCGTAATGATCCAGAAGTCCATTTGTTTCTTTGTACCTTACTTACTCCCAGCATGTGAGGATTACTCCAAAAAACATCTCATTGGGGAGGAAGAACTTTAATGAGATGTGAGGTTATCCTCCCAAGTGGGTTATAGAAGAGTTCTTACATGAGTTCCATTACAGAGGGACTATAAATTCTTTCTTTAATGTATGGAGAAAATGAGTCTGTCCTACCCATGAATTCCCTGAGGGCTGCCAAGTTTAGTTCGTGGATGTGGTCCAGGAAAAGGAAGAAAGACTGAGGACACATAAACAGGAATTTAGTCTTTGCACTCTTCAGCCCCACCACCATAACCTACTCCCAGACAAGAGGCTGAAAATACACCCATGGAAAGGACTTTTCTGCATGGTAATTTAAGTGTGGCTGCAATGGCTGCTGAGGGACTTTCTGAGAGGGGAATAGGTGGACCCTGTTGGGGAATCCAGCAAGAAGATAGTGAGGGGTTCCCATCCTGGCTAGTTAAATTAGTTCTTTGCCTCTAGATGGAGAAGCAGAGCCAAATAAACAGGAACAGCTCCAATGATGATGACCTGAGGAGTCTCTAAGTGCAGCCAGTCCCTGATACCAAAGACATCCTACCTACTCTTAACTTATCCTTATCTGACCTTCTAGATTGGTTTATTCAAAGATGCCTGAGGATCTGCTTACCCTACTTTAGCACATTTGTAAAAGATTTCTGCTTCTTTTATCTATCTCTGTGTAAAATGGAACAGCCTCTACCTATCTAGAGCCCCTCCAAAGCAGCCTGTGACTCAGGATAGAGCTGGGATGTGCTTAATTAGGTGTGCAACTTCATTTCCCAGAACTGGAACAAAACCGTTACCCAAAGGTGGCTGTGAGACAGAAGCATGTCTCTCTGTATCCTTTTTTGTGTGAGCAAGTTTTCCATCAGTTATTTTTATGCTAGTAATAGATGTGGTATGGCTGTGTTCTTGTTTCTTGAGATCCAAAACCAGACTAACATCAGCTCTTCTCTTCAGAATAAAGATGTGCTATTGATTGTGTGTTCATGTGTGTGTATTAATGCTCAGACACACCTACATATGAACAAAACCACACACACACACACACACACCATAGCCACCTATATTATCACTCCTCCTTTACTTCCTTGCCTTTTGACAATTAAGTATGAAATTAGATAGGGCCCCTCCTGGTCAGAGTCAAAGAAAATTCAGGTCTGATGAGTGCAATACCTATTTCTGTGGGAGAGTGGGATGGAGGGTTTTAGAAGAGGGGCACATCCTCCCCTCAGAAAAGTTTTTTTTAAAGCCTAGAGTCAGTGGGGATCTTAGATGTGATATGTTTCTGGAATCTTAGAATCATAAGGGACTTTAAGAGGTGTTTGGTCTAGTGCATAGTCATCCAGGACAGAGGATTAACTAAATAAGCCAGAACTGACTGGGGAGTCTTCATGAGAGTGCCCTCCTTGCAGTTGCTCCCACGCAGCACTCCATTTCCCAACCACAGGCAATCCCCCTGACCCTCAGGCCTGGAATTCTCTTCATCCTCACCTCTTTCTCCTGGTTTTCCTGGCTTCCTCTAAGTCTCATTTGAAATCTCACTTATTGAAGAATCCTTTCCTTGTTCTCTTTAATGTTAATATCTTCTGCTTGAGATAGTCTTTAATGTATCTTGCTTTCACATAGTTATTTGCTTCTTGTCTCCCCATTAGATTGCGATCTCCTTGAAAGCAAGGAACGCATTTTTGTCTGTTTGTTTTATGGGGTGGGTTTTTTGCTTTAGTTTGATCTTTCTTTGTATCCTCAGCACTTACCACCATATAACATATAACAACACCAATAAGTGCTTACTAAATGCTTGATGATTTGTCTTGACTAGGTAATTTTCACAGGTCTAAGAGCTCTTCCTTTCCTAAGACAAGGTCTGTGCAAATGTAAGATCTGGCCCCAATTCCTATGTGGTTTTACAAATACTTCATTATGCTATGAATAGGGCATTTTGTGCTTTAGGTAGGAGAGATTATAACCAGGTATATTCTGGAAGCATATGCAAAACTAGCTTAGAAAGCATAGTCAACATTTCCCAATTGTCCTGCCTATCCCATAAGCACAACTGCCCCCATTGGCAATCTAATAAGACCAAAGTAAATGAAAATTACTTTTGTACTGCATTAATAGTCCTGGGGCAGCTAGGAAATGGAGATCAACCACTTGGCACAGATCCTAATTCCCCCACCAGTTGGAACAAAAATAAATCTGTGTAAGCACCTGCTGGCAAAGTCAGTTCAATTCATTCAGTATTTATGGAGTACCCACTTCCTACTTGTATTTCTGGACAATTTTTTTCCTGAACTGAAAATCAAGAATATTCATCTATCCAACAGTTAAATATGCCAACCATTATTTAGTAAGCGTTTACAATGTGCCCAGAACCGCACTAAACAGGCAAGGGATACAATGAAGTGTAACTGTATTCCTGCCCACAAGAAGTTTACAGTCTCTCTTGGGAGACATGGTCCATACTCAGGAAACAAATAACAATACAATATAGAACTTCACTATTTCAAAAGCTCTGTGACTTTGCAACAGAGGGCGAATTCTGCTCACTGATCCAACTCTTCTGTGCCTTGAATTGCTCAATCTCCAAAACATTCATGCCCTCCCGGTCAACTTCTTGGGGGAAAACCACTCCCAACTTAACCAGGCTAGTCCTTGGACCAGTCAGACATCAAGCCTATAGTCAAAGCTTGGAAACATGGTAGGACCTGACAGAACTTACACTCTGATGGCGTGGCTTTCAAAAGTCTTGGGTAACTTCCATAATGATGATGATGATAACAAATAATAATCTACTTATGTAGAGCTTACTGTGTACCAGGTGCTGTGCGAAGTTCTTTACAAATACAGCTGATTTCTTCCTAACAACAACCCTGAGAGAGGGGTGCTATTATTATCTGCATTTTATAGGAAAGGAAACCAAAGCAGACAGAGGTTTAAGGAGTTGCTGGGGATCGCACAGCTAGTGTCTCTGATCAGATCTGAACTCCGGTCTTCCTGATTCCAGGCCTAGCGCTCTATCCACTGAACTACCCAGCTGCCATATCGTAATGAAGCACTGAAGCAGGACTCTGATGGAGGATAAGAAAGTTTGGTTTATCATATTGTGTCTAATTGGGGCTTATATTTATTATAAACACAAATGTATTTCTTATGAATATTGTAAATAAATAAGTATAAATTAAAGTATATATTTATTTAAATATTATATAGTATATTATATAAATATTATAAATATAAATATATTTAACACACAATATGTAAAAATGCAACCACACATGTGCATAATTCCATTCACCTTGAAAATATATAATCTTGCACATCATCTCCAATGGTCCCATTCTGTGTGAGTCCTAGAGATACAATATTGAAAGATAATGGGTAGGGGCGGCCAGGTAGCACAGCAAGTAAGAGCACCGGCTCCAGTGTTGAGAAAACCTGGAGATCGAATCCCGGGCTCAGACACTTAGCACCCACCCAGAAACACCTGGCGGTGTAACCTTGAGCAAGTTACTTAACCCCAATTGCTTAGGGGAGGCCGGGTGGCTCAGTGAGTAAGAGCACCGGCTCCAGTGTTGGGACGACCTGGAGATCGAATCCCGGGCTCAGAGGAAATAACTGGCCATGTAACCTTGAGCAAGTTACTTAACCCCGATTGCTTAAAAATAAAAAAAAAAAAGATAATGGGTAATAGCTAGCACTTATTTATTGCTCTAAGATTTGTAAAACACTTTATGTTATTACATTTGATCCTCGTGACAACCCTGGAAAGAAGGTACTATTATTATCCCTATTAGTTCTCAATAAAGCTATTCACTAGACTAGAGCTCTCTTGTCTCTCACCAACTCCATCCCATCCCTCATTGAGGACATTCATCACCACCAATAAGACCAGTAGACTTGAGGACTTGGATAGAACTAAGTCATGTGTGTGCCTGTAATTGTCCTTCCCTCAAAGCCAAGGACATGGTTTTAGGGAGAACCATGCTTCATTTTTCACTGCTGCCTGAGCATAGAGTCAGATGAGGAGAAAGCTCCTGAAGAGGTGGGGGGTGGGGGGCACCAGAGAAATTCATATTCTATAGTACAAAGGAAGAGGAGAGCTCAAAGTTCTTGAGCAGGCCAAACCCTAGCCCGGGGCCATTCCTCCTCAGGGCCCTGCCAGCTTCATGTAAGGTCAGAATTTATTGGCTTCAGATTTCCCTGCTGTGGCTGAAATCAGACTGTGATCCTGTCCTACTACCTGCAGACAAATTGTCCGATTTTCTATTCTTTTACTTTGCTGGTTGATAATGACTGCATGGAGTCAGCACCTGGAGTCCTACAAGGTGAATTGTAGTCTAGACACTCTAAAAGCTAGTTAACAATGAAAAGCAACAGATGAGATACAATGTACTATCCTGTCTCTTCTCACATTTGCAGCTCAATCCCAGATCCATATTCTCTCAGAACTGTCAAAGGGTCCCTTAGCACTTCGATAATGGTGATTGGGGTGGGAGGAGGGACAGGAGATGAGACAATATAGAAAATCTATGTTCTAAATTGTGCAAAGAAAATCTACACCGGTCCTATGAAACTTCTGTTTACCTAGTAACATTCTTGATGGGGGCTACAGTTGAAAGGGGATGATAGAGGACAATGGTAGGTGGAAGAAGTTGGGGAGGATTAGAGGAAGAAGAGTCAGTAGCAGTAGACCTCTAACCTAACAGAAATTTGGAACCCAGGGGCTCCAGATTTCTTTAGGCAGGTTGAACCTGCCTCGGGGCACTGTATATCCTAGTTTTAAAACATAGATTTTGTTTTGTTTTAATCCCTCAGTATTAGTCCTAGCTCTGTCACCAACTAGCTATAAATTGATCAAGTCAGACGATATTCCCTCTAAGGTCCTATTAAAAGAAAATCTTTGTTTGGGCTTTGCCCTCCTCAATAATGAAGCAAATTCAGATAGAGAAAATTAAAAATTCAGTTAGCATCTCAGAGCAACATGGGATTGAGAGGGACTGGGCCCCAAACAGTTGTTTTTATAGATGAATTTCGTAATAGGAGAAAGACAATTCTGATAGCTGCACATTCATAAAAGGAGCTGAACCGGCATCTCTCAGCTCCTCCCTTGTTGCTACATCACAGGGAAGTGAAATTAGAGGTAAGGACATGGAATGACCACCCGTGTGGCTACCTACTGACTAACAGGTACGACAAAGATCAAGAGGATGAGATCAAAAGAAATGGCTCCCTTCGCTACAGACTGCCTGGCATGTACATGGAAAACAATCAAGACTGGAAACATGGGGCCTCTAGGACCGATTCGGCACAAAGGTCCATAATACCCCACCCTCACCCTGAGGTGCTAGCTATGCCCATGGTGCAGCATCACTATTGGACTTATATCATCTGTCAACTGCATTATCCCAATTTCTATTGCCTGTAAACATGGGATTTGTCTTGGGGATCACTTCTTTGCACTGAGAGAGGAATTGTAAACGTAAACAGCATACAAGCCCTATGAAAATACATGAGAAAATCCACAGATACTTTAGCCAATGAAAAATTCTGCACTTCAAAACATATCTGTAGCCCATAGACTTTGACACTTCAATATAGTTACTCTGTCGGTATTCAAATAGTAGGGTACCCACTTTCACTCTTCTTTCATTACTGTTTCCTTCCATGAGGAGTCAGACTCTTGACAAGAAAGTCAGCTAGAGCCCCCCCCCAAGGGCCCCTGAATGAATGCCATGGGCAAACCATGACCAACAAATGTACAGTACAAGGGCTCCATTCCCACCTTGGCATCAGTCCAAGCAGAAATGATAAGCAACTTACAGAATAGGTAACAAGTTGTAATGGGAATGGGAATTTGAAGATTTTTCCTGCCCCTTAGAGCCTAAGTGAATTTGAAGATCTTCCCTACTTTGAAAATAAACTCTGCCCCCTAATAGACTGAGACCTTCCCTGCTTTAAAAATATACTCTGCCCACTAATAGATTGAATGTAATCACATGAAGCCTGTGGTGGGAAGCGATTGCTGAAAGATGAAGCAGAGCCCACAGGAAGCTGGGAGTCTGAGCTAGCTAGACTGGGAGAGAGAGAGGACACTCAGGCAAGGAGACAGATAGGCTTGTGAGTAAAAGTTGGTCTGATGTTTGTGGAAAGGCTAAAGGATGCTGTGGTTCTCTGTGCTGTTGTAACTTATTAACTTCTCTGCTACTATGATGGAATTGGCTTACTGGTTATGGGATTCAGTTTTCTGGTGTCTGAATAAATGTTTTGCTTCTGTCTTGTATGTGGAGACTCTGTTATATTTTGCAATTGAGCACCAAAATGAGTACCATATATTTATAGTGACTGCGGGTGCTGTGAATATTGCATTGATGCTACACAATCCATAAACATGCACAGGACTAACATGACAAGTAAAGGGACAATAATGACTAAAGAAATGTAACGATTAAAAAGATTAAAAAGAAACAAAGTTTCTGGGCAATTTTTTAAATCATTTTATTAATAAGGTCATTGGGTTATTAAAAAAGGATGGTCATTTGGCCATCTCTCTTAGACCAAAGACAATCAAGGTGGGGGGAATCACAGTTTATATACCCTTCTAATGAGGGCTGCAGTCACTCATCATCAGGTCACCCTTGAACAGAGAAAATATCTCTAGACCAGCTTGAGCTATCTAGATTAAAGGATCTGTCTCCACCTAAGCTTGAGCAGAACACTATGGGCTTGCCTACCTCAGATTAAATTTCTTGTAAGGTCGGATGGGGTCTGACCAAGATCATGGAGAGTTAATACAATCTCATTATCAATAATGTCCTTCAAAAGACTGGACTTTTTAAAATAAAGAATTTGAAAGAAGGGGAAAGCCTCTGAATTTCTCCCAACATATTGGTTATTAATAATTATTTTTCTCAGAAACCTAATATAGCAGTAGCTTTAAGGGTATTAAGTCATTTTGCAGCACACATGATCTTCAGGGTTCTGGCAAGCACTTCCTGTGCATCTTTCAAACAGCTGTATATGGACCAGGGAAGGGTTGTGAAGGCCATTCCTCTACCATCTTCAGGTTCCAGGTCACTTGCAGAGATTCTCTAGATAATGCTATTAAAACCTGCTAGTGATAAGCCTTTGAATAATTTAGTAAACTGTAATAAAACCTAATTAGATTGGTCTTTCAGTAATTAGTTCATGTGGTGAAAACCCATTCAGACATTACGTAACTAATCTTATTTTTGAAAGAGATCTATGAGGTACTGACTTGGAAAATGAGCACTTGTATCTTACATTAAGATATTACCAGAGAGAGACTTCAAACAGGAAAAGACATGATTTAAAATCTTTATAATTATTAATGCTATTTTTCATGTAAAATCCTCAATCCTAATTTTTTTTGGCTTATTCCTAAGCATACTCAAAGCTGTACTTCCTCTTTGGAAATATTTAGAAGCCAATTGCTCACATATTCTATTCCTTAGATTTCCAATAGGTTAATCTTATTCTTTCCTCAATGTTTACCACTCCAGGAATTTTTTTTTGTCTCTAAACACTTTTACATCTTTATCCTATCCCTCATTTGGGGGATATGTGTGTGTGTGCATATATACTTACATGCACACACATTTTAATCTCATACCATCTTGAAAGGATGAGATATTTCCAGAGCTTAATCTCACACATGAATACAGAATTATTAGCAAGGGCATGGAAAACCCAAGAATTTATTTACTAAATTGTTCAGGATGTGGAGTTGACCACAAATTCAGATTGAGGAAGTAAGATCTTTCATACTTGCATTCTATTATAGTAGCACAGATATTTTTGTATTAATCTATTAATGAGTAGATTCAGTAATGAAATGACAAAGCTTCCACTATTCACCTGTCCTGATTATAGAAATTTGCTATGACAGAAAAAAAAGAGGGGCATGGTTATGACAATGTCAAGACTGGTCCTTCAACTTGACATAAGCCATAATAGGGGAAAAAACTCCCTTAGTTTTGTTTGATTCCAGGCATAAGTCATATGTAACAACAAGTTGTATTCCACATTATTCCCAGAGTATTGTAACTAGGCTCAGGATTACCCTGGTGGGAAATTTTCCTGTTCAGAAGAAAATAGCACAGACAGAGATCACTCAGACTGACTCAGCACAAATTTCAATAGTTCTTAACTGCTCTAAATTTTGGGATCTTGTAGTCTGTAGTCAGTGGTGTGCTGGTAAATATTTAACATCAGGCTTTATGGGGAAAATGCACATATAACACATTTTTTAAGTTTAATCTACATTATTAATATTTTCTCCATTATTTTCTTAAGTCTAGACAATCAATCAAGCTCTGGTCTATTATGGTTGCTAATTTTCATCATTGGAAATTAAACAATTGGCTCATGGGTACTGGTTCAACTTGGCTCTGTTACAACCCTATTTATAATCCTATGTCTAGGTTAGATGATTTAGGATAAGTCATAGTCCCTCTGGGTCTCAATGTGCTCATTTATAAAACAAGGTAGCTGGGCTAGAATATTTCTAATTTCTCTTCCAACTCTGAATTTGGGATAGGGCAATTCAGTAACCTAAATTGACATGTATCATGCACAAGTTCTTGTCATAATCCCTGAAGACAAACTATACAGAGGCCCAATGTGAATAAACTGGTGATCTCCTAAATTTGCGAGATAATTCTTGGTCCTCAAAGTATGTCATTAGTGCTATAGCTATGTGAGCTCCAAGCTCATTTGAAATGGAGAATACTAGAAACTAAGAAACTCCTGGTTTTTTACCCCAGTCTATCCTTCTTCCTCTCCTCTCCTCCACTCCAGTCACCACAGCTTATTTTGATAATTGTAAAAAAGGGAAAAAAAGTACATTCTTTTTATCTTCTTCTACCTAAGTATCAAATTCTAAGTTCTTCACTCTCCCATATTCTTTAGCATAAATCATTGTAGTTAGAGTGTTTCTCAAGAATGAATATTCAGTAGGTCAATGTGGTTGCAAAAAAAAACCAAATAATTCTAATGAATTTGGGATGCATTAAGGGCATACATAGCATCTGGAAATTAGTATGTAGCAGAGTCACTATAACTTGCTATAGTCCAAGAACATATGAAATATGATGTTCAGTCCTCATTCCCATGGTTTAAGAAGGACATTGATAAGCTGGAGAGCACCCTAGGGAAGATACAGAAGATGTGGAAGCATCTTGAGTTCATGTTCTATGAAGATCACTTGAAGGAACTAGTTGAAGAGAAGACCCAGAGCAGACACAGGAGCTGTGTGCAAATATTTGAAGGGATTGGAAAAGGGATTGACTTGTTCAGTTTGGCCCCAGAGGGCAAAACCAGGAACAATGGGTTGAAGTTGAAAAGAAGCCAATTTAGGGGTGGCCAGGTGGAGCAGTGAGTAAGAGCACTGGCCCCAGTGTTGGGATGACCTGGGATCAAATCCAGGCTCTGATACTTAGCACCACACCCAGAAACACCTGGCCCTGTAACCTTGAGCAAGTTACTTAACCCCGATTGCTTTAAAAAAAAAAAAAAAAAGGAAAAGAAGCCAATTTATGTTTGATGGATGGAAAGACTTCCTCATAATTAAAACTGTCCAGAAGTGAATGGGCTGCCCTAGATGTGGTGAGTTTCCCCTCATTGGAGGTCTCACAGAAGAGGTGAGATGGCAACTCATTGAGCATCTTATAGTGGGAAATCCTTTTGGGTATGAATTGAATGAGATGATGACTTAGCTAGGTGCTATAGCTAATAGACTGCCAGGGTTGGAGTCAGGAACACCTGAGTTAAAATCCAGCCTCAGACACTTCCTAGCTATGTGACCCTCGGTAAGACACTTAACATCTCTTTTCTTCAGTTTCCTAAGATATAAATTTGGGATAACAATGGTACCTACATCCCAGGATTGCTGTGAAGATCAAAAAAAGATAATTATAAAGCACTTAGCACAGTACCAGGCACATAGTAAGGACCATGTATTAGCTATAATTGCTATCCCAACTCTGAAATGTTATGATTCTATGATTCAGATTATCTTGTGCTCTTTCTTGAGGAGCACACACTCCTCTCAATTTTCCCTAGATGCTCCCTCCCTGAAAAAAGCCATCTCCCACTGCACCCAGGGCCATCTCCAGTCATTCTGATCTATATCTGGCTACTAGACCCAGACATTTCCCAAGGAGAGAGTGAGGCTGGTGACTTTGCCTAGCCCTCCCTCACTTAAATCCAATTCACTTGCAAGTCATGGCATCACTTTCATGATGGCATGGTCCTCTTTGAGAATGAAGGATAAACAACAGATCGTTCCCCCCATTTCAAATGTCAAGACAAAGCCTAAGGACAGAAGAGGGAAAGCTAACTCCATTGTTGGGTACCCCTAGTTTGGGACAAGCTTACATGCCCACCCTCCCAACCCTGTTTCTATCATACCAGCCCCTATTTCTTCAGGATTTAACCTTTGTTTCTTGGTCTACTTTAGGCTCTAGGAATACCTCAAAATGTTTTCAATTTAGTAGCCAAACCTTCAGAACAATTCTTTGTAATATTTTTTTAAATGAGTCAATTAAACAATCATTCAAACAAAAATCAACTTTGAGAATTCAGGAAAATTCCTAAGAGATTCTGGGGTTAACATCACTTCCCTTGATGAATTTCTTGGGATTGGGCAACCTGGAAAGCTGGACCAATTCTCTACTTTGTTTTGGATGTGGAGGTATGATCTGTATCTGATAACAGGAGTTAATCAGTCAGGCAATCATCCACCATTTATTGAGTCACTGCTGTGTTCAGAACCCTGTAAAAATCCCTAGAAAGCTTCCATGCAGTGTGGTAAATAGCAATTTCTGTGCTTGGTACAAAATTCCTTTGTATTTTCCAGTTATTGCTTCTTAGCAGGTATTGAGACAACCACCACTATCTCTCTTTTTACTCAGACTCAGATGCTTTGTCAAGGAGATGATCAGGGGAGGAGGCAAAGGTCGACCTCTCAGGATAGATGCAAAGATAAACAGTAAAATGGTAAAAGGGAATGTGGCAGGCAAAGAGAAGAAAAGCAGGGGTCCTGGCTAATCCACAAAATGAATTCTCTTACTGAGAAAAATGTTAAAACCAAATTGATTTAGTACTTGGGGAATTGGGAGAGAGGGAGAGCCCCGAGCAAGAAAGATATGAATGCCTTAGTTTAAACTCATCGTGTAAAAAATGCAACAAACATCTACAGAGACCCTCCTAGATGTTCAGTTCTGTGCTGCCTGGGTGGGAAAACTAAGACATGGCACCTATGATCTGGCTGGACAGAGAAGACCCAAACCAAAAAACAGTATGAACAAAATACAAAGTAGACTAATCATAAGGCATTTCTATAGGGTTTTAAAGTTTGGAAAACTCTTTACATCAATTTTTCTTTTAAGTCTCACAACACCTTGGGGAGGGAGTCACTATTAAAGGTATTATTGTTGTTTGGCAGATGAGGAAACTGAGAAGTTTACAGTGAGATTAAGTGATTTGTCCCTCATTACACAGCTAGTAGGTATAAGGATCAAGATCTGGAACCAGGTGTTCCTGACTGTGGGTGCAGGTCATCATGGCACACTGCCTCTCTTTAGAACTCTATCCAAAAGTGGGTTTTGCTGCCTCATGAGTAAGTGGTTATCTCCTCACTCTAGGTCTTTAAACAAATTGTGGATAATCACTTGTCAGGGATGTTGGAGAGGTGATTTTCCGTCAGGGGCATGACCCCTAAGGTCCCTTCCATCTTTGGATTTCTGTGATTCTCTTTACAAGATGGGTATAATGATTAAATACTAAAGTTAATGTATGAATAATGCCAGTGATAGTTCAGAAAGAACAGAAAGAGCTGGAATAGTCATGGAAGTATCAACAGACGTTGAGTTAGGGCTTCAATGACGTGTCAGAGTAGAAGAGGTAGAGCAGAGATGTTGAGGAACAAAAGAGAACAAAGTCATGAAGGGTTAACGAAAATGACATATTTGGAAGGCAGCAAGGAGCTGAACCTGGCTACAGTGATGAGTATTCATCTAAGGATGTTAATTTACTTACTAAAGTCAGTTATAGAATTTGTAGAATGGGGAATAGTCTTGTAAAATGTCCAGTCCCCTTGCCACACAATGTCTGAACCATTTTATCTCACTGGCAACATACATGTCATCGCTTTTCTTTTTAGACTAATAAAATGTGCACACTTCCTATAAGATATCAGAGAGTTTCAGTCATTACTCAGCAATCACAAAGACCAATCAGTAAATGAAGGGAAGAAAAAAAGAATGATATTCATTCATCACTAAATTCCAAATCTGTTCAACTACTCTCATCTCTAGAATTAGCTATCACAATCCATTTTCATTAATCCCAAATGAAACATGTTACTTCCAAGACAACAGGTGTACTGGAGAGAACACAGACCAGGAATTAAGAAGGCCCTGAGTTCAAGTTCTACCTCTGATCCACACAAACTGTGTAGCCCTGGATCTCTTAGTATATATATATACTAAGTATATAAGTATATACCACGTGGTTCTTGAAGACTAGAAGTTAAAAAAGAGGCACTCATTTCCATTGGGAGAGAATGTTTCTCATCAGAAACTTGCTGTGTAGAAAAGACCCATTTTATTAAATCTGTGGCTAAAGGGATATCCTTTGTTCACCAAACAAAGGATAGAGGGAGAGATCTCAAAAAAAAAAAGATTGTTTTGATTATATAAAATCGAAAAGCTTTTGAACAAGCAAAATTAATACAATGAAAATAAGAAGGGAAACTTTTGCCTGGAAAAAAATCTTTGCATCAAATATCTCTGATGAAAGTGTTACAGTCATGACATATAGAGAATGAGTACAAATGTATGAGTCATTTCCCAATCAACAAATGGCCAAAGGATATAAGCATGAAGTTCTCAAAAGAACTACAAACAATTAGTTACCATACAAAAGAATGTTCCAAATCACTAATGAGAAGAGCTATGTAAACCTAAACCCTCTAAGGTTTCACCTCATGCTCAGCAAATTGGCAATGGTGATAAAAGATGCAAATAGTAAAGGTTGGAGCAAACTAATGCAATGGAATTGTGAATGCATCCAACTATTCTGGAAAGCAAATGCGATTATGTGGGTTTATTTATTTATTTATTCATTTATTCATTCATTCATTCATTTATTTTTCATTTTCAACATTCAGTTCCACAATCTTTTGAGTTCCAAATTTTCTCCCCTCCTTCCTTCCCTTCTCATTTCCCAAGAAGGCATACAATCTGATATAGGCTCTACATATACATTCACATTAAATGTATTTTCATATCAGTCGCATCACAAAGAAGAATTGTAACCAATGGAATGAACCACAAGAAAGAAGAAACAAAACAAAACAAAAAAGAGAGATGTTGATCTGCATTCAGACTCCGTAATTCTTTCTCTGGACATGGACAGCCTTTTCCATCATGAGCCTTTTGGATTTGTCTTAGAACATTGCATGGCTGAGAAGAGCCAAGTCTATCAAAATTAGTCATCATACAATGTGGCTGTAACTATATACAATGATCTCTTGGTTCTGCTCCCCTCGCTCAGCATCAGTTCATATAAGTCTTTACAGGTTTTTCTGAATTCTGCCTGCTCATCATTTCTTATAACACAATAGTATTCCTTTACATTCATATACCACAACTTGTTCAGCCATTCCTCAATTGATGGGCATCCCCTCAGTTTCTATGTTGGGGGAGGGGGTTAAGTGACTAAAACATTCATATTCTTTGACCCTGAGATTTCACTTCTAGGAACATATCCTTAGTGAGTCAAGTATAGAAAGTTTCCTATACATATCAAAATAATCTTTCTTTTTTTTGCTTTTTGGAGGGGAGAAGGTAGGGCAATTGGGGTTAAGTGACTTGCCCAAGGTCACACGGCTAGTATGTGTTAAGTGTCTGATGCCGGATTTGAACTCAGGCCCTCCTGACTCCAGGGCTGGTGATCTATTCACTGTGCCACCTAGCTGCCCCCAAAATAATCTTTACCTCACTTTTTCTGGTAGCAAAGAACTGGAAACAAGATTCCCAAAGTCTGGAGAATAACTAAACAAACTGTGGTACAGAAATATTATGGAATATTACTATGCCATTAGGAATGGTGACTGAAGAATTAAAAGAAATACAGGAAGATGTGCAGAGTGAAGCAGGAGAACTAAGAATGAATAAATGAAAATTCATGGGAAAATCTTTTTACTAAAAAAATAATTAATTAAAAATTAATATAAAAATTTTATTCAAAGTACTAGTTAAGCACTGGGGATACAAATATAAATGTTAGGTAGACCCTACTCTCAAAGAGAAAACCATATAATAGCTACACCAATATAATAGAAAGAATTTAAAAAATGAAACTGAATGCTGTGTAGTTTTCATGACCAATCTTGGACTTGGAGGACTGAGAAAATAACTCTCTCTCTCTGTCTCTGTCTCTGTCTCTCTCTCTCTCTCTCTCTGTCTCTCTCTCTCTCTCTCTCTCTTTCTGTATTTCTCTCCCCTCCGCCTCTCTGCACCCAGAGACACAGAAACTTTTGTTGTTATTGTTGAATTGTTTCAGTTGTGTCCCACTCTTCATGACTCTATTTGAGGTTTTCTTGGCAAAGATACTGGAGTGGTTTGTCATTTCTTTCTTTAGCTCATTTTACAGATGAAGAAACTGTTGCAAACAGGGTTAAGTGACTTGCCCAGGGTCACACAGCTAGTAAGAATCTAAACTCAGGTCCTCTTAACCTCAAGGACCAGTGCCCCATCCACTGCTCCACCTAGCTGCCACAGGAACTATGGTGTGGAATATTGTATATACTGTCAGACTCAGTCAATATGTTGGTTGGTTTTACTAAATTGCTTTTCCCTTTCTAAGTTTTTGCTCACTGGATGGTGAAGAAGAAGGAAATATCCAAAACTGAATGTGATGTTAAGGCAAAAAAAGCAGCAATAAATAGTCAGAGAATCATAGATTTAGGACTGGAACGAACTTTAGAGATCATTTGGTTGATTAGTTTTTAACATACCAGCTCTTAGCCTGCAGATTTAGAGCTAGAAGGGAACCTTAGAGATTCATTTTAGAGATTAGGAAACTGAGACCTAGAGATGTAATTTCTCCAACTTTATATGTTTAGTAAGTAGCAGAATGGGCGTTCAAACCCAGGTCCTCTGGCTCCAAATCCCACTCTCTTTCCACTTTACCTAGCGACCTTTCAGTCCCTAATGAACGTAAAATGTTTTCCAATGAGACCCCTTTTAAATGAACTTTTTATCCAATGTTGTGTTGCAAAGAGTTGTATCCACATTGTCAAACACATCTGGTCTCCTGAGGTTTGTCTTGTCTCTCACTTACCTCTAGCCCTAGGGATGCCACAGTCTCCTGCTCTTGGCCAGGAAAGAGGGTGGAGAGATGGAAGCAGAGAACTAAGAATGATGCTCTTCCTTGCTCTGTGAGTTTTCTAAAGCCATCATGTTTTCCCACCAATTCAAGCTGCATCACCACCAAAAATAACAGCTCCTTTGTTCTCCTGATGCCAGCCAGCATCAAGAGCTGTCTTCTCTCCATGCCAGGAGGGAGGAGCCATGGTGAGTGGAGACATGACAAGCCCTCACCCTGGGACTTGTGGGAGGGATGCAGACTATGCAGTGCACAGCCCCATGGAAAAGCCCTGCACTCCGTGGGAATCCTCTAGGGGATGGCTCCAATTGTTTGATTCATGGAACCCTTGGGCAGAGTCCAACATGTCTGATACTTATCCTAAGGGCCTTATCCTGGAGCCACCACAGCTGCTGCTGCTGTTTGCTGGCCTAAGAACCAGTTTTAATTTAGTCACCAAACATCATTTTGTTACAGAGCTTCTGACTGGGGCTCACAAAGAGCAGATTTTGGTGATGAGTCCAATTTCTCTAGTGTAACATTTAAGTTCCTTGAATGTGTCCCTTTAATTGTGTGTCGCACCAATCACTGGGAAGGAGAGAGAGATGTGATCTATATGGGAGGGGAATTTTGCAAGGAGTCTGTTTTCACCATTTTGATTTAATATTGTCACCAACTGTCTCCTTACTTCAATCAGGCTATAATTCAAGAGGAAAACCCAATTTCAGAATAAAAGCTAGCCAAAGAGAAGTTTATGGAAATCAATCTCTAACCTGAATTCATTTTCAGAATGTTGCTGATCGGTGCTACAGAAATGTCATTATCTTTAGTCTCAGCCAGGAATGTTGGAAACCACTTTGGAAAGACAGGTTCTGAAAGAAATCTCTCTGCCAGGGATCTGATGTCTAGACTTTTAACATGCCAACTCTAAGCTTACAGTAAGCTAAGTGAAATAGATTGGAGATAGAGGTAAGGGAAGCCACATGGATGGTTTCACCACAACATTTAACTGAATGAGTTACCTGAGGGAAATAACTCCTTTCTGATAGAACACAACTTCTCTAGTGCAAAAGATTAAGGCTTTTCCATCTGTATTTGTATTTTGGTTTTGGTTTTTTTTTTTTTTTTGGAAGGGGGAAGGCAGGACAATTGGGGTTAAGCAACTTGCCCAAGGTCACACAGCTAGTAAGTGTTAAGTGTCTGAGGCTGGATTTGAACTCAGGTCCTCCTGGCCTCAGGGCCTATGCTTTGTTCGCTGTGCCACCTAGCCACCCCCGCATTTGTATTTTGAAAAGAAATGTTGACAAGCTGGGAGCAGTGCTAATATGGGGCACCTCAATAATTCAGCCCCCCACTAGCTTCTTTGTGTGTTCTTGCTGAGACAAAGCTTCATGAGTGGATAGAGTAGAAGTAAGGAGAGCTTTCTGAATGCCTACGGAAATAGGGCTCGGGGCAGGCATGTTTTGATACAGATGCATGGGAAAAGATAGGGTTTGTATGCTGGGTATTACGCAGAAAGATGAGGTAAAGGTGGGGACATTGCAGAGAGAGAAAGAGGATTAAGAAAATGTACCTCCCTCTCTTTTTAACAGAAGTAGGAGACTATGGACATGGAATATGGCATAGAATTTCCTTTCTCTTTTTTTAACTTTTGCACAAGGTTTGACTCACTCAGTAAGTAGAGGGGCAGACATAGTCTTCCAGGTCAGGAGCTCTTAAGGTCAGAGGAAAGAATCATAAAGATTATAGATTTCAAGACAGAAGTCATTCAGGGCAGCCCTCTTATTTTATAGGTGAGGAACTGAGACACAGAGATGTTAAATGAGATAACCGAGGGTCACACAAGTAGGAAGTGGCAGAGCCAGGATTGACACAAAGTCCTCTGACTACAAAGTCTCTTTCCACTATATCAAGAAACAAGTTAACCTTGGCAAATACCTTTACAGAATGAGGAAAAATGTCTCTGACATTTTTAATGCACAGTCTTAAAAGGGTACTGGAAAGTATTGTTATCAATTAGACCAAATCATTCTTCAGGGGGAAAATAAGTCCTGTATGAAAGCCATAAGAAATAGCCAACCCCACATAGTTGGGGTTTGCTTTTGTTTGTTTTTTTATGGCAAGTAGTAATAGAAGTCAAGACATCAAAAATCTGGCACAAGCATGCACACACACACACATAAAAAAAAACAAAAAACGCAGTTATATAAAGCAATCTTCTCATCCTACATATTTCTTGTCCATATTATCCAGTAATCTTCCATAAAGCATCACCTCAAAGTGCTGATGGCCTTCCCCTAGACCTTTTAACATTACATTCAGATGCAGGGCTCAGGTTTCCCTTCTATCATCTACTTCTCTCATGACATGACTGGACAATAATTTTTTCTGGAGTTCATTTCTTGGATGATGCTTTTTTACTCCATGTCTTATATACAAGTCATCATTGGTAATAAACTATGGCCTATTTACACCTCTCATATATCTTTCCATTGCTCTTTGAGTCACCTAAAATTTTGATTCTTTTGAGATTGCTGTTTTCAATGATTCACAGCCATTTGGTATCATCCAGTGAATATTAGTGTTTTTTTAAAAAAGATGGATTTTTGTGACAGGGAGTAAGTTGCCATCATTGCAAGTGGTATGTTATTTCCCAACAGCAATACAATCCTTTCTCTTACTGTTATTCAATTCTGGACCCAGGTCATTGCCCATAAGCAGTTTCTGTACAAAATATGTGTACTGATGGACCAATTCAATGAACTGCCCATTGAATTGCATGTCATAGCCTCAACAACAGGTATTCAATAGTCATTAATCTGAACAATAGGCAATATTAGACTACCTGGAAAAAAGAAATAATAGATCAGAAAACAAAATGCAAACCTGAAAGAGATGTTGATACAGTAGTAATGGGAGATTTAATTTATAAAGGCATCTGCAGAAACTCACTTTCTGCCAAAAGCAAAGGAGCTAACAACGTCTTAATTTTCCTTAAAATTACTATAGAACCAATAAGGAGAATCCTATTCTAGATCTGATTCCAATCAATTTGATTGTTGGGGTAGAAATGGTTGCAACTCTGGGGAAAGTGATAACTCCTTCCTAGAATTTTTGACAGAGAAGAGAAAAGCAAACTTAGCCTGGCATGCAATCTAGATTCAGGGAGGGAATTTTAAAGGACTCTGAGGAGAGATAGGTAGAAACTCAGGGGAAGTCATTGCAGGAGATAGGGTAGCTCTCAAGAATGAAATTCTGAGAACATAGAGACAATTCTGATGAGGACCAAAAAGGGGGTTTTTCTAAAGAGACCAATATGGATGCCCAGGAAATTCATCAACCAACCTAGGTTTTTTTTAAAAGACATATATAGCAGATGCAAAAGCTTGGCATAATCCTATAGGATTAGTGTCTAGAATACTAAAGTGCAGAATGAATTGAAGATGGCAAAGGAAGATAAGGATAATGAAAAAGGTTGTATTTTTAAAACTATACAGGGGGAGGGAAACAAGGAAATTACAGAAGGCATAGAATAACTCTTTTATCAAGACCTCATCAGTACCCTCTTCCCCTCGAGCCCCTCCCTCTGATTGGAAAGTGGAACTCCCATCCCCAATCTTCCATTTAAGGAAGACTCCCAGGTCAACCATCTCTTCCTTTCCCACCCAACTGCACACCTTTGGACTATTTCATCGTGTCTTGAAAGCAGTACCTTTCCTTCCTCCCTCCCCTCCTATCAGCTTCCTTCTGTGTTTTGTCTTCCTCCCATTAGACAATAAACTCCTTATGAGGGGATTTGTCTTTCTTTTTCTTATGTGTATCTTAAGTGCCTAGCCCAGTGTCTGGCACATATTAGATACTTAATAAATGTTCATTGACTGCCTGTTTTAGGTGGCTGGGATTATCATTGACTACAGAAGAAAGATAAAGTTGCTCAGCTTTTATTTTGTTTCTTCTGTCAAGTGTAATGATCTTTGGAATGGAAAGGACAGAATACAGATTTCTAATTGAGAGTTGATACTCAAGACAGACTCCCTTTTGGAGTCTGCACACTAGAGACGAGTGAAATTGACTTCAACTTCTGACAATTTCAAGAGCATATTATTAAAGAGGTAGTTAATGAAAAATACAGTAGAGAAAGGTGGGAAGTCCCAGAAAGACAGCTGCTGAAATCAACTATCACCAGGGGACCCAGACTTCTGTCTTCCTATGCTATGAGAAGTCCCCTTAGCCTCCTCCTTGTAACTTAATGCCCTGACATCCACTGGTATTCTTTCCTAACTCAAGGAATCAATGCTACCTATTACCACCATGCTGAGACAAGGGCAAAGTCTCTGTTGCTGGATAGGACCCAGCTAAAGCCCAAAGCTTTAGAGACTTCTGCTCTCTTCTCTAGGATCTAAGCCACATCTCCAGGGTCAGAAAACAAATGTTCTCATCTCTAGAAGCAAAGCCCCAGTCATGAAGCTCCTCACACACAAGATCAGCACCAGGCTCCTACTTCAAGGATCTAGTCAAGGACTAATGACTCAGATACCAGACCTCTTACTTAGGGCATCTTACCTATGGGAAGAGTCACAGATACCATGTCCAATCTCTTTTCTTCACTAGCAATTCAAAGAAAACTAACTCTATGCTCTGCCATTCACAGGTCTCCTGAAAGTGAAAGTTGAAGTCAATAGGTATTCTATGTCTATCCTAAGACTAATTCTCATCTCTTCCTTTCCCAGTTCCAAAAAATGTAGAATCCCAGGCTAATAACTAAAAAGTACACCCTCAACCTGTGAAGGACTTCAGTAGACTCCCTGCCCTGCTGTTCAAAGAAGGTCACTGAGAGGCTCAAACCCCGTGTTTCACCCTATCAAAGTAAGGTTTGTAACAACAGTTGAAAAAAAAATCCTTTCCAATTGGCGGGGAGTTTGAATATAAACTAACTGCCAATTTCCTGGGTGACAAGGGGCAGTGGATTTCCTCTTCACTATAGGTTTTCAAGTAAACATTGGATTTTCATTATAGGTTTTCAAGTAAACATTGGATTTTTTAAAATCCTTAAACATATTTTCTGTTTTTCCCTGTTTCCTTTCCTGTGCTCTAAAGTCACTAAGTATTAACATATGAACACATGCACACACACACACACACACACACACACACACACACACAGCCTGAAGGATCTTGGCAAATTCTTCATAGAATTTCACTACCTTTCTCCTCTATGGCAGCTATTAGCACATAAACCACAAATATCTTCGTGGTGATTTTTTTCTTATTCTCATCATATGTACTATAAAGGCAAAATGACCAAATGTTCCATGAAATGATATGTCTTATTGCCTTTGGTTATATGATGAAACCAACACCATCAAATTCTTTATTTGCTTCTCTAAAGAAACATAAATATCATTCCTTCATTCCTGTCAAGGAACAGAAAAAATTCTCATGGTCTAGAATGGTATAGTGATAGCTGGAAGGAACTTTAGGAACTACCTAGTTCAAAGCCTTTCGTGGGGTCTCTATAAATTAGCCCCTGAAAAGTTACTTCTCAGGTTCAAGATGCTTTGTAGGCCCACATTCACTTGAAAGCGTTGCTGGCAAACCACTGTCAATGTTTTGTTTTACTAGAGCAGCTAGAAAACACATTGATTAGTTCAAAGCAAAATACATTTAATAGCAAAAAATGATAAGAAAGATCACTTAGCGATAAACTCTCCCACAGGTTGCCACACCACCAGAGAAAGAAGAATGTATTCCAGAAATACATGTGACCAGCTAACATGGACAGAAGGGGCACGCATCTGGGGAGCTCTTGCGGTCAGTGAACAACCCCGGCGGGACAAATCGTGCTCTGGGTGCTCCAGAACTGCTGATGTCCTCTGACGAGGTGAACACACTTCTCTTAAGCAGGGATCTTCAAGGAGTTTCTGTGGTTCTCTTCTGCCATCTAGTGATCTTCAACTGAAACACGGTGACATTATCGAGCTACTTCTAATCTCTGCTACCATCTGCTGGTCCTCAACTGGGATGTTATCAAGTCTATTGCTTCAGGAAATTTCAGTGCTTTGGAGAGGCAAACACCAGTCAGAAATGCCCAGCTGGTAAATAGAAAAGCTATGAAGCATTTCTCACCCCCTCCACCCCTGCCATCATTTGCACTGTGCTTTTCTCTATTGCTGTTCAGATTCATCCAGTCAAAGCCCTGAGTTTGAAATTCCCCTTTCACATCACTTAGCTCCCTAATTCTTATCAGCTCTATTGGTTGCTCATCTGGGTTCCTATCAAAATATCTTGGGAACTCTATTTAATAAAATTGCCAACAATGGGCTGAGATTATTTTCAACCCCACCCCAAAAAAAGGAAGCCAATTGGGAGCAAGATTGAAAAGGCAGGGGTGGAGCTATTTAAGACGTTTTGGTTTTTTTTGCCTTTGTTCATCTAGCACCTAAAAGCACTATACTGCAAAGTGTACCTGGATACAAGAACAGGTGGAAAACCAAACGGTAGAGGGTTAAGAAGAGAATAAGAGGAAAGGAAACAGAGATAGCAATTATAAATGGCCTTCTCAAGGAGTTTAGTCATAAAAGGGAAAAGATATGGGACAGTAATTTGTAGGGATGGATGGATCAAGTGAGGGGTTTTGTTTTGGGAATGGGAGCATATGGACGTGTTTGTGTCCAATAAAGAAGCAGCCAGTAGATAAGGAGAGAATGAAGATAATGAAGGGGGTAATCTGCTGGAAGGATGGGATGGAATGAGGTTTGCTTGAGGTCAACTCTTCATGTGAGACAATGGAAGAGATAGTGGCAGAAGGCATTTGGATGATGTGAGATGAGAAGGAGAGGAGAAGAGGCTTTTGGCAAATGACCTCAATGTCTTTCAGTGAAATTTAAACCAAGATTTATAGCTGATAAAATGGGAGTCAGGAACAAGTGGGCTTTGAGGAGAGAAGAAAAGGTTTGAAAGAGTCAAAGGATTGCCTGATAGCCGTAAAAATGAGTTGAGATAAAACAACCTAAATTTGTGGTGAACCTTAGGACAGAGGAGTTCTATGGTGGAAGTAATGGAAAGTTGTGATTTGGTGTAAAATCGAAATGTTTAACTAAAGAGATTTGGAAAAGGAAGAAAGTGAAAGTAAAATGGGCTGATGACCTTCTAGTCTAGCCCACATTCATCCCCACATTTTACAAATGGTTATTGTACTAAATTATATTGTTTTACATTGTTCTCTAATTGTTTTGCAAAATTGCCGACCTTAGGTACCCAATTAGATGATTACCTCTCTAGGAAAGGAAATTATATGCTTTTTTTAGTAGTCCTCCATGGTGCCTTACACAGTGCTACATATATAAACAGACACTCAAAGGAATAATGGTGCCGTGTGGTTAGTTTCCCACTATACTTTTACCTCATTTATTTGCCCCCTACCCAGAGTGTCCTTCAATAACTGGAATGAGTAGTTCAGTCCACCAGAGGCAATAGTAACAGTAGCTGAGTTTGGTGATAAACTAGCTGTGACTCAGCCTAGTGGTGGAGTGAGCCATCAGCTAAGACATCTCACCATATACTACTCAAAAATGAGTTCAGTTGGAACTAAACGAGGAAAAAAAGATATGAGTCACAGGGTGTACATTTGTGCTTAAATACCTTTGTGTTTCAAGTTTGAGGCCATTCTGCCATGGGAAACTTATGTATATGCAAAAGTAAGAATATGCCTGCAGTTTAGGAGGGAATGTTTTGTCTCAAACACCTGTGTCAGCTATCCCCAAGGGACAGTGAAACAACTCCCCCACATCCCATTTGGAGGAATATTTTGATATCTTTGTCCTTGCTATACCTTCTCAGTAAATATTCCTTAGTAAAAGCTAATTGCTATCAACTGGTTGATTAATATTGGGGGAAGCATAGTAGATGGGAGCTTATGAATGAATGTGTGTGTGCATAAAATAGTTCTAAAAGGTTACTAGATAAAAAAAATCTCTCAAATAGAGATTGGGAGAGTAAGCCCAGAGGAGGTAATGTATTCACAAAAAACTTCTGAGCTAGGGGGATACTACAGGTATTAGCATGCCCATTTTACAGATGTTGACATTAGAGCTCAGAAAAGTTAAGTGGTCACATAGTTAGTGAGAGACAGAGGTAGGATGTGAAACTAAATCTCTTCTGACTTCAGTTCTAGTGTTATGTTTTGTTTTGTTTTGCTCTACAACACTACTCTAACTCAATAATAAAATCTACTTTTTTATTGGTTTGTTTATTTCAGTTTTTAAAACCTACTGTAATGTTAAGTGTTATGAAACAGAGGGATCAGTTAAGGTCACAGTAATAACTTTGCCAACAAACTTACAGTATAACTTATTCATTAGGATAATGCAATCCTGTTCAATAAATACCAAGATAATTACTCTATTTTGGGCTTCCTTTAAATGGAGTCATTTCACATCTATGACCCCATAGCTCTGAAATTGAACTCGTAGATTATATGATTGTTGAGAAATGATTATCACTAGCTGGCAGGGAACTATGCATGTTTTTAAATCATTTATGTAGCACTTAAAACTTTTAATGTTCTATATTCCATATTAAGTCTTTTGTTAAGCCATGCTATGCTGCTGGTTAAGCATTGTGTTTCTCTTTTTATACATGAAAGAACAAAGTCATAGAACATTTAAGAAACTTCCCCAAGGTCATTACTGGTAGAACTAAGCGCATCTAATTTTAAGTTTTTTGTTACTTAGGTATACTACCTCTCAGAAATTTTTTGAGCTTATAAAAGAATGATATAAGACCTACTCAGTATAAATAAGGTTTTGCATAGATACATATGAATGTATAGGTCTACACATAAGTATGATTATCAATATCTAAGTATATATGTGTATATGAGTGTACATATGTGTATATATGCATGTTTATACATATATGTATGTATATATGTATATTTATATCCATAAATATATCCACATTTAATTGTGACTTCTTGGGGGAGGGAAGGATAAAGAAGGGAAAAAAGAACAAAGAAAAATTGAACACCAGAGAACAAAAGAATACTTACACTTAGGAAGCAAAGATGGATGAATAGCTTTGAACACAATGAGAAGTATTTGTTTTATAAGCTTTCTAGAAATATAAATTTTTTTAAATTTTATTTATTTATATATTTTTAGTTTTTAACATTCACTTTTATAAGATTTTGAGCTCTAAATTTTCCCCCTCCTTCCCCTCCTCCTTCCCTAAGACACCATGCAATATGATATAGTCTATACATATACAGTCATATTAAACATATTTCCCCATTAGTCATGTTGTGAAAGAAGAATCAGAACAAAAGGGAAAAACTATGAGAAAAAAAAGAGAGAGAAAGAAAACAGTATACTTCAATCTACATTCAGACTCCATAGTTCTTTCTCCAGATATGGATAGCATCATGAGTTTGGAATTATCTTAGATCATTGCACTACTGAGAAGGTCTAAGTCTATTAAAGTTGGTCATCACACAATGTGGCTGTTACTGTGTACAATGTTCTCCTGGCTCTGCTTATTTCACTCAGCATCAGCTCTATGTAAGTCTTTCCAGGTTTTTCTGAAATCTACCTGCTCATCATTTCTTATGGAACAATAGTATTCTATTACATTCATATGCCATGACTTGTTTAGCCATCCCCCAATTGATAGGCATCCCCTCAATTTCCAGTTCTTTGCCACCACAAAAAGAGCGGCTATAAATATTTTTGTACATGTGTGGAGATGCAAATTTATTGCTGTATATTTTGAACCCTCTCAATTTCTGTTGTGCACATGGAAATGTTTTTTTTCTTTTCTTACTTTTGTTTTAACATTTAAGTTTATAATAGATTTCATTTTTATTGCATATTTAAGTTTAAAATAAAATTTTTTTTAAAAAAAGACCTACTCAAGAATCCATCTAAATGCACAGGTAACTGAGTGTGAGGTGAGAACAGTAGAGAAGGAATTAGAATCCTTTCACTAACTATGACAACCCTCAGTCCACCAACCCCCTTTTGTAGCCCAAAGAAATGGAAAGATAAAGAGATTAAAGAATTAAAATAACTGAGTTTAGAACATTTCTCCCACCACTTGGCAGAGAGGTGAGGGCTAGAGATGTAAGATGATGAGGGCAAACATTTTTTTCTCAGACATTACCATAGTATTCATAATGTTTTGCCACAAGGGAAGGTTTCCATGTTACCAGGGATTGCAATTGGGATGAGTTAGTGAATTATGACAGAGACAGAAAAGATAAAAAGTAAAAATTATTATAAAACATTTTTAATATATGTAGAAGAAAAACAAAATTCAGAAGAGGACACAATGGTGACTATTTTGTTATTATTTTGTTAAATTTGATCTATATTTTTAAAGTTAATGACATAATGGAAGTTCACAATTTCATATATATTCTTCTTTTTTGTTCTTTGCAGACTGAAATATTTGTCGAATTTTAAATTAATGATAAAAATTATATTTAGCTCCACAACTACCATTTACTAATTATGTGACCTCATGCAAGTCACTGGACCCTGTTGAACACTTCCTCATCTGTAAAATAAAGAGGTCTGCCTAAACAGCCACTAAGACCCCTAAAATCCTATGATACTATAGTAGTTCCTCTGTTGTTGATGATGAGACTAATTTCTGAAATAAATAATAATAGTCTGCACTTATATGACATTTTAAAATTTGTAGGACACTTTATATATGTTAATTCAGTTGATCTTCACAACCACCCTGGGAGGTAGGTGCTATTATTATCCTGTCTTACTGATGAGGAAACTGAAGCAAGGACATGTTAAGTGACTGCTCAGAGTCACACAGCTAGTAAGTGTCTGAAGGAAAATTTAAACTCAGGTCTTCCTGACTCTAAATCCTGGCTTCTATGCACTGCATCACCTAGCTGCTCCAATTTGATTGTTTGATCTTCCCTCTGGTTCATTTAAAAGTTTTCATAGGATAATCCTAGATTCTTACCCCTTTCATTACAGCAATACCACTCATCATCCTTGCCACCTGACTCCTTACCAGTTGGCAAATGAGCGTGTACCATATCATTTGATGCTGTTCTTGGTTACTATTGGGTGGTTCATAGCTAAAATATTTTCTATGTTTTTGGGGCCTTCCTATTTTGGCAACCATTTTACATCAAATTCAAATTCCATAAATCTTCATTAAATACTTGCTATTTGAAAGATACTTTTCTGGGCACTAGTTATATATAAAGGAAAAAAATTCGAACACAGCTCGTTCCCTTAACTACATTCTACTTATAAGAATGATACTGCATTTATTCACATAAGTATTATACAAGGAAGAGAGTGATAAGGGCAAGAGAGGAGAGAGAGAATGCTCTCAGGTGTGTGAATCAGGAAAGACTATATGGAAATGGTAGCATCTGAGCTAGGTCTAGAAGAATGACAGATATTCTGAACAGCAGAGATGAGGGAGGGTGTTGTTTGGCAAGTATGATGGACTGTGCAAATGCTGAAAGTGAGAGATGGAACACTGATTTGGGGAAACACTAGTGCCATTGGGATGCAACATAGAGGGCATAAAGGAGAATGATATGGGATTTATGCTTTATCCTAAAGATAAGAGGGAACCATTGAAGATTTTTTTTTAGTGGGAGAATAACATGGTCAGACCCATGCCTTAGGTAGTTTATTTTAGCAGCTGTGTGAAGGATTGATTGGTGAGCAGAGAAATTATTTCCATTTTTCGGAAGATGAAGCCAAAGCCCAAAGAGATTGAATGAATCATTCATGATCTCAAAGCTAATATTAAAGACAGGATTTAAACTCAGGTTCTCCTAATTCCGAGTCTAATATTCTACTACACTGTTATTCTATGAAATTATGCTCCAAAGTGGAGTGCACAAGGTGACCCTTTTGAGATATGGGAATAAAATACAAAAACTCTTACGTATATATTATTTTACTAGCAAAAGAAAAAGAAATTAAACTCAACTCGGGTAAGGATGGAATCAAAATCATCCCACTCCTTCTAGCCTAGTACATTTATCAAGTCTAAGAACCTGCATCTTCCTTTCCATGGTCCACATAGAGTCAAGGACTGTGCTCTATATCACTCTTCTATAGCACAGTTTAGTCCTTCCTCCCTTTTGCTCAATACTTGCTTCAACCTCCTGAATCCAGAGATTTAGAATCTCTTCTTTTTGGATTTTGAGGTAACTTCTACTTTTTATACAAAGTGCTTACTGTGTGACCTAGTTTCACATACAATGGCTTTGATTGGAGGAGATATATAGGCCCTGAACATAGTTCTGATTTATTTTTTTAAAAAGTATTGTGGGGCATGTAGGTGGCAGTGAATAGAGCACCGGCCCTAGAGTCAGAAGGACCTAAGTTCAAATCCTGCCTCAGACACTTAGCACTTACTAGCTGTGTGACCTTGGGCAAGTCACTTAACCCAATTGCCCTGCCTTCCCCCCTCCAAAAAGCAAAAAAAAAGTATTTGTACCTAGTCAAGGTACCATTGCCAAATGGGTAGTTTCAACCCTATCCTTACACAGGGGTGATCTGAGGGCATCCTCAGTGACAGTATTAGTCTGCAAAGATCAGGCTTTTGCAAGCAATATTCTATATTTGTGCTCAAATAAAAGATGGAGAGAATGCAAGATCCCACTGTTCTTAATGTCTGTAGATTGGGGAAAAGTATTTGATTCAGTTAAGCTAAACATTACCTTAAAGTCTCTTTTTCAGACTCTTTCAACAATATGTATCCTTATCCATATGCCAAAATCATTCAGGAGTACTTGAAAGATACAACAATAGAAATAATCTTGTTTAAGAACTCCCTGAAAATAAACCTCAGGTGAGGCATAAAACATGAAGAATGTGTGTCACTGTGATAGAGGAGATCCAGTGCAGTCAGTCAACCAATAAACGTTTAAGTACTTAGTAAATGCAAGGCACTATGCTAAACACTGTGGACGCAAATAGGAAAAAGAAAGACAATCCTGCCTTCAAGGAACTCATGATCTAATGGCAAAAGACAATATGAAAAAAGGAAGGTGAAAAGCAAGGTGGGAGTTTTGGAAGGATGAGGGGAAAAGTCCAAGTTGAAGAGGCATGCCTTACAGAAGGTGTGGTCCTTTAGATGCTTCCATTTGCGAATGACTCTTTCTGGTTTTATTAAGCCCTAATATATTGCAGAGTCTCCTAGAATACATTAATACTGTTCAAAAGAGTTTGGTCCAACCACACCCAGGAAAGACCAAGTGGATAAAGAAAGCCTATGGTCTAGATTGACAGGCATTTTGAAGGACAACCTATAGAGCTTGTCATTCATCATCTTTGTCTAGAAAACAAGTTGAGCTTGGATTTTAACAGGAGGAAGGGGAGGTGGGCAAGACTGCCTTTGGGAATTTGAAAAGCTCCTTTAGCACCAAACTTCTCTTGGAAACAAAGTCCCATATCTTAAACATTAATATTCTACCAGAATTGCTCAGTTGTAGAGAGACACGGAATGCAACAGTCTTCAAAGAATTAAAAATTAATATCACACAGAGGGCAATGGAGAGGTGCAAAGTGGGTGTCAGTCATCATGCTGAACCACACAATCCTATAAGAAACTTCAAAGGAAAACAAGAGTGAAAAGTGTTATCAGGGAAATGTATGGTAGGAAGAAAAGAAAAACAAGTCAAGCAGTGAGATGAAGAGATGCAGGTGGACAGCCAGAATGTGCCACTGGTATCCTTGTGATGTCTGGAAGAAGACCTCCAGACTGTTGAGTGGAACCTCTCTAGCAAACTTATGAGAGAACATGAATAAGAGTTATACAGGATGGGCCAGTGAGGTTGCTTTAGGCCTTCTTGTAGAAAATAGCTCAGCTGACAAGATTGCAGACCCACCTGAGTATTTGAGTATTGACAACTTGGAACATATTCAAAGGTGAATGATCAGGACAGAGAGGGGATTGAGATCATGCCATAGAAGCATTAGTTGAAGGAAATGAGAATGCTTAGAGAAGACTTTAGTAGGGCAGATATTGGAGAGGGAGGGGTGTGATGTATAGGGAACACACTACATGATTAGTTGCCTTCAAATATTTGAAGGATTGTCATGTGGAAGAATAATAAAAATGAATATTCTTTGGTCCTACTGAGTACTTTTTTCCTCTCCCCATCCATTTTAGCTCCTTTTTATATGTAATCATCCCTTATTAGTTTGTTAGTTTCTTGAGGGCAGAGGCTGTCTTTCTTTTTCATATTCATGTCCTTGCCTGGCACCTATTAGAGACTTAATGGATGTTGATTGACCATCTGGTCCTAAGGGGCAGAACAACTAGAGTTATTCAAAATAAGTAGCTGCCCTAGTAGTACATCTCCTCCTCACTGGAGATGGTAAAGCAGATGCTCACATGATCATATTTATGGAGGATTTTGAAAAGGGGCTTCTCAGTCAGGTATAGGCTAGACTTGATGGATCACCAATGGGATTCCATCCATCTCTGAGATTCTGTGAATCTTTAACATTTTAGAGAAATTGTATTACTCCTATTCACTTCCCAGAATTTCTTCCAGAAATTACCAACATTGCCTAGGGAGAATTACTCTTAGTTCATTTTAAAATTCTCTAAATTTAAAAATGTCCATTTGTAATTTTTGCCCTAAGGCCTATTCAGAATGAGTTGATGCACTTCATTCCCTAGTGTAGTATTTTCTGCCATGTTTCTGACTCCAACTATTTTTTTCAAAGATCTGGTATTTGAGCATGAACAGGACTGCTGTCATAATTGGTAATTAAATTACTTGAAAACAAATATAAGAGGGAGTAGAGCATAAGACAAATGCATGAGTAAGGACAAATTCAGTTAATAGTGTCTCAGTGGAAAAGACTTGCAGATGTCAAAGCAGGTAAATATTTGCCTGATAAGAAAATTCAGTCACCTTGAAATGCCTAAGAGTCTGAATGAATCAGCATAGAACAAGACATAGGTGAGAAGAGAATGGTTTGTGGGAGCTCACAGTTGCTTAATCACAGATTCAGAGACTTTTAGACAGGACTCTATGCAACAACAATTAGTGTTTAGGTCTCCTATAAGGCACACTAAAAAAGCACATTCCCTTCCAGTAATATACAATCTAATTAGGCAACAGAACACACATGTGGAACCAGGAAAAACAATACCCACGCATTATAGAGACCAGTATATGATGTCGTGGTGCTGATCATACAAGAATGTTTGAGGAATTCAGAGGAAGGAAAACACACATCTGAGATAGGGTTGTTCAAGGAGGGCTTCCTTAGCTTAAGGTTCTGAGAAACACCTAAGTTGGAGGGATTCCCAGGATTTTTCAGCCTCAGGAAATAGAGAACAAGTTAGTGCTAAATGAATTGAAACTGAACAGCAACTGAAAGGAGATAGAAAAGCTAAAAGGCTATTATATAATGAGGCAGGTATGTGTTGCTGAAGACCTATAATGAAGTGATTTTCTTGAAAAAGAATGAAAAATGTTCTTCTGAGACCAAACAGAAGGATGAGAGAATAAATGTGGATAGGCTGAAGAGACAGTACTTCAAGGAGCTTCTGCTCAACAGTTTCAATCTGCTTTGTAAGGTAAGATGATAATCATTTCTTATGATTCATGTGAAAATTGTGAGGGAAAGGAGAAGACTTAAGAACAGAGGAAGTGGTCTGGAGTGACTTCTAGGGGGGAATTTGCTCAAGCATTAATGACTAGTAACGAGGGACATATTGAAGGTCTTTCCAAGTAATTGGGTTGTTCACAGGGGACAAAAGAACAATTTCTGTCAAGGATTTAGCCTTGAAAGGTCAGCTGCCAACTAACTAGTAACTCTTCTCATAGGAATTCTATTACTCAGTTTTTGAATGAAATAAATATAAGAATAAGCAAAGGGTTTAGCAATCACACTGCATCTAATTTCTAACTTTTTTAAGACTTTATTGGGGGGCACTGGTGATCTCATCAATATAGGTATTCACTCATAACGCAGTCATGTCTTATCCTATGCAAATTCATCCATAGAGTTCTATAAATGTTCCATAGGAAACCTATCCAGTGTTCTAGGCATAGAACTAAAAATCATTTGACATTGAATGAATTACTAATGGCTTACTCTTTATTTTCACATAAACTGGCTAACTATATCCATGCCTGAAAAACCAGATGGATAAAGTATGCCCATTTGCCAAGACCATGATATACAATAAATGGATAATTAATAGAGCTGATCCATTAGTACATATATCTTGAGCAGTCACTGTAGATAGAAAATGAACCAGAACCAGAATTAAATAAAAGGAGGATAGTGGGATTGTTTGCCTTTGGGAAATGACAGCACTTAAGTGTTCTTTGCCCAGACTAGCCAATTAACTTTGTTGAATTGAACTGAATGAAAGATTCTTCCAATAGCCATTGTCTTCAATGAATGAATGACAAAGCATTATTAAGTGCTCAGCATGTGCAGATCTTTGTTCTAAATTCTGGGAATCCTAAGAGAGAGGTAAAGTAGTCCCTTCTCTTCAGGAGCTCATATTCTAATTGGAAGAGAAAATTACATATAGGAGAATTCAGCTTCAGGGTGAATGGAAAGGCCAGATGGTCCTAAGGATTCTGCTGCAAGGCAGTTGGCAAGAGCCAGAAATCTTAATGGTACATTGGCAAATCAGATGGTAATATCTGTGGGTCTGGAAAGTGTAGTGGCAAGTCAAATGTTAAGACCCAATGGACCATAGGGTGCAACAGCAATGCAAATGACAAGGATTTCAATTTTTCAGTCTTCATTCTTTTTTTTTTTAAGCAATTGGGGTTAAGTAACTTGCTCAAGGTTATATGGCCAGTTATTTTGTGTGGGTGTTAAGTATCTGAGGCTGGAACCAATCCCCAGTCTCCCGACTCTGGGGCCAGTGCTCTTACTCACTGCACCACCTGGCCGCCCCTCAGTCTTTATTCTTGCTGGGAATGTGACAGATGACAGTTTTCATACTAAAAATGAATTCATTATATGGTAACTATCATGTTCAACTGAGTGACCTTTGACTTAATACTAATTTTGTGAATCCTCTAGTGAATAGATAGACCCAGCAAATCCCCAGAACTCAGTCTCAGTTACTCTAGCATTATGTTAAAATTTTATGAGATGAAATCACATCCTGAACATATTTTCTTAGGCATATGTTCTCCAGTTGATATTATAAAATGGTATCATAAGTTTGTGTTATAAACAAAATAATAAGATTGAAATTTGTGGAGTAAAGAAAGAGATCCTTTATTGATGATTCTCCAGAGAAGCAGATGTGTGCATTCCCTCACGGGACCAGACACACAGACGCACCCCCCAGTAGCAGAACAAAGATTATATAACCCCACTTCTGTTACAATCATTGGTCCCCTCTAGACAGGTCCTCCCCTTTCCTTGGCCACCCTTCCCCTGAATGGTTCTTCTCTTCCCGCCAGAGTAGCCGCTGGTCAGACAAAGAGACATAACTCTTATACCAAGAGTGTCAGTTTGAATCTCAACTGTTTTGAACTGGTCTGGTCTAGTCTCCCTCCCCCTTTGTAAATTTCTTTACGTGACTGAATAGTATGTTCTGCCTTTTTCCCTCAGCACATAGGCTCTTCCATACATCCTGTGCAGGATTGTTTCCAAAATATTTGTAGTTCCTATGAAATCTGTAGAAACCAAACTATCAGTATTTCTCACATTTGTTAGTACTAATGATAATAGTTCACATTTTATATACAGGCATGTTTGAATATAACGTGGCTTCGGTTCCAGATAACTGCAAAATTAAGCAAATATTTCAATAAGGCAAATCACATGAATTTTTTGGTTTCCCAGTGCATATAAAATTGTGTTTATACTATACTGGAATAAATTAAATATACAATGGTATTATATCTAAATAAACAATGTACATACTTTAATTAAAAAAAAACACTTTATTTCTGTTTACCATAATCTGAGCCTTCAGCAAGTTGTAATCTTTTTGCTCATGCAGGGTCTTGCCTCAATGTTTATGGCTTCTGACTGATAAGGGTGGTGGTTTCTGAAGGTTGGGGTACCTGTGGCAATTTCTTAAAATAAGAGAACAATGAAATTTGCTACATCAATTGACTCTTCCTTTCATGAAAGATTTCTTTGTAGTGTGGGATGCTATTTGACAGCATTTTACTCACAGTAGAACTTTTCATTACTTTGTCAACTAAGTTTAAGTTATATTCTTCAATATTGTTGTGTCTCAGGGAATAGAGAACCCCGAGAAGAAGAAGAAGAAGAGGAGGAAGAAGAAGGAGGAGGAGAAGGAGGAGAGAGAGAGAGAGAGAGAGAGAGAGAGAGAGAGAGAGAGAGAG
>NW_027185712.1:29460425-29562306 GCF_028583685.1 Petaurus breviceps papuanus
GAGAGAGAGAGAGAGAGAGAGAGAGAGAGAGAGAGAGAGTTGGTAGAGCAGTCAGAACACATACAACATTTATCAATTGAGTTTGTCTTATATGGGAACAATTTGTGACTCCCCAGAATAATTACAATAGTAACATCAAAGATCATTGATCACTGTTCACCATAACAGATACGATAATAATGAAAAAGTCTGAAATATTGTGAGAATCATCAAAATGTGGCACAGAGATGTGACAAGCACATGCTGTTAGAAAAATGGTGCTGATTGACTTGTGCAATGTAGAGTTGCTACAAACCTTCAATTTGTAAAAAATGTACTATCTGGGAAGCACAACACATAAAGCGCAATAAAATATGTATGCCTGCATCGTTTTACTATTATAAGGCACTTGCACATTTATTCTCTAGTTAATTAGCATTAGTATCAATATTAGTATTAGCATTAATATACTAATGTGACATGTGAATTCACTGTTTCTGAGGAGCTCAAATTGAGAGCTTTCAAATTTCAGAATGGATCTCTGAGGTAGAAGACAGATATCCCTAGAATCTTTGTGTTGCTGGTTAGAGATGAAATCACTTGTAGAGAATGAAAGGGGGAGCCAAGGATGGAATGATGTCTCCTATTGCCTGGCTCCTAATGGAAGATGGGAACATTGCCACGTCCTTTTAATCTAGTGGCTTGGTTACAGATCCAAGTCTAAATTGCAGTTCGTTTGAAGATACAAACATCAACCAAAGAGCTTTGAACAATGACTTGTAGGGTCAACATGTTGTCACCTTCAACACTGATGAATGATGTTTTTGGCATCATGCAGCAAACTTCTGTAACCTGTACACCAGCAAGCTGTCACATTAGCCATTTCCAGAGGAAGGGAAGGGGAGACCCAGAGATACTCAAATGGTAGCTTCCTCATTTCACAGTCATTTGATGAAGGCTAAAACTCCAAAAGGAAAAGATCAAGTAAAGAATTATATAGCTACATATTGAGAGAGTCAACATAGTGAAGTGGATAAGATAGTGAATTAAAAACCCACCTTTGACACTTTCTAGCTGTGTGAACATACCAAGACACATAATATTTCTCAGCCTCAGTTTCCTCACCTGTAAAGTAAAGATAATCACATCTATTTCAGCTTGTTGTGAGAACTAAATGAGAATATATATATATATATATATATATATATATATATATATATACACTCTATAAAAGTGAGCTATTATTGGAAGGGATAAAGAGTGGGTAAAGATAAAAAAGAATCTTTAAAACGTAGGAAGGGGAATTTGAAAGATCTGAGGCCAAATGACCTCAGTAAAGCAGGAGGCAAAGTCAACTTCATCTGCTCAGAGAATCTAAAAGCTTTTTCCTTCTAGAAAGTTCAGCCCCCACTAATCCAGAATTGGTGATTGTTTAGATTGGGAATAGTCTGGAATTTATTCTCATGCTCTGAAGGAAAGATCTGCTAAGCAATAGAACATTGTAAACACCATTCAACACTTAGGAGAACAAACTATTTTCTAGAACTTTAGAAAGCACCACTACCAGCAAAACAATTGGCAAGCTAATTTCAAAGAGACCCAATCTATTCCTAAAAAGCAGTTCCCTAAATGACCTAAATTAGGCAAGACTTAGTTAGCCTAGTTCCATTTGTCGCATTCCACTTGAAAGGAGTAAAATTTCATTTCTTTTCAAATATTTTTACAGTTCAGTTTGTTAGAGCTGGAAGGCACTTTAAAAGGCATCTAGTCCAATCATTTCACTTTACAGATGAGGAAACTGAAGTCCAGAAAAGCAAAGTTAATTATGAAGGTCACAGGTAGTCAATGGCAAAGCCCAGATGCAAACCTATGTCTCCTGTCTCCAAATCCAGCTGTCTGGATTTCCACTACACCATGATCTTTAAATTCAGCTCTCTTCCCTAATTCCAGCGGCTCTTCCCCTGGGTAAGCAGAATGAAGTTGAATATAAACGAAAAATAAATCATCCTCAGCTATGTAGGCAACAGGGTCAAACAAATGACTTTAGAGACCCTGATGTTGGTTACTTCTGCCAAAGACTCATTATCAATTTTGGCCACAAATGGAGCATTCTGAGGAGGGCCCAGGAGGAGACCTGTCCAGTACACTTAGTCAGTGCCTTCAATGATAGCCTAGAGAGCAGATGGGGAATAACAAGTGGGTAAGCAAAACCTTAAAATTCCAGATGACCTTGACGAAGTTGGAGAAATGGTCAGTTTATTACAGCGTGAAGAAGTGCACCTACGGGAGGAAAAATAAACTGCACAAAAGCTTTACAGAGAAGAACTAAATGCCAGCAGTGCAGAAAATGAGCTGAGGGGATCCCAAGCTGAACATAAGGCAGTAATATAGTGCTCCAATCTGAAAAACTATGTCCTGGTACTTATTTACTGGAGGACAGACACATGTATAGGACCTGGACAATTTTTCTCATCATACTGACACTTGCCCTTGGTGTCACCAAGACATTCAACCTCTCTGTCTCAGTTTCCTCAACAGAAAAATAGAAATGATATTATCTGCAGAGAGAGTGTGGTATCCTGAAAAGAGCAATAGCTGTGTGATCAGAAGACCTGGGCTCAAAGCTGCTTCTGTTAACTTACTTCTTGTGTGACCTTGGGCCAGTCATTTAACCTCAGTGACCTAGGTTTTCTTCTAATCATAGTCATCCCTCAGGGCTTTGTCCTGTGCCCTCTTCTCCTCCCTTTTTTTTTTTTGCCTTTTGGAGGGCAGTTGGGGTTAAGTAACTTGCCCAAGGTTACACGGCTAGTTTTTTTGTGTGGGTGTTAAGAGTCTGAGGCAGGAACCGAACTCGGGTCCTCCTGACTCCAGGGCCAGCGCTTTACTCAACTGCGCCACCTAGCTGCCCCTCCTCCTTCTTTCTTGCTTCACTTTGGAGATCTCATCAGAGCGCATGAATTTAATTACCATCTCTATGTTGCTTATTCTCAGATCTACTTAACCTGCCCCAGCCTCTGTGTTGGCTTCCAAACTTTTCAGCTATTTTGAACTGCATGTACAGTAGACAACTTAAACTCAGTATGTCCAAAATTGAACTCATTATCTTTCCCCCTGAAACCTCTCTAACTTTACCATGGAGGGTAATACCATCCTTCCAATCTTTTATGTTTGCAACCTAGGGGGCATGTTGGACTCCTCACTATCTCTCACCATGCATCCCCTTCCCCATATCCAATCTATTGTTAGGGCCTGTTGATTTTATCTTTGTAGCTTCTCTTGAATATGCCCCCTTCTCTCCTCTCTTGTAGGAAAATTTTATAAGCTCCTTTGCTAGAAGATGGAAATTCAATTTTTAAAATTTTCAATCACCTAGTTAATTGACAAAACTGAATAACTAGTTGCTACATAAAATATTTATTTTTCTACTGGCTAATGACAAGTACTATATTAGATGATAAAGGTAATGAAAATTCAATTTCATATATTACTTCATTTTTAACAATGTTTGCATATAAACTAAGCTTTATGAACAAATCATCTCTTAAGATGTGACTTTCTTCTCTCTTTCCATTGACCACTCTACTCTACTCTAACAGAAACATTACTCAAAAACTGACTATTTTTGCAAACCATTTCACTGCAAATTCTCCAAATAGAAGAGTAAGGCAGAGGATAAATTTAAATCAGAAAAAAAGTCTTAATATTGTAATGAGAAGACATATAAGGTTTGTTTTTGCAGAATAGAATGTTCCATGATGGCTTCGAGATAGTATGCATGTAATGTGCATGCAGTCAAGGCTATCAAATAGCCTTGATATGTGAGCCACAGGAAGGCAAATGTTCCGAAGATCTCAATCACGTGACTGTATAGCTGATGAGGTAAAATTACAGGATAACAAAAGGGAATGGGGGAGCTACTTGGTGCAGCGTACACAATGCAAATGAGGACGTGTGCCTGAGTCTGACCTTTGCTTGGAAATTGGTTTGGGCTCAAATGTTGAACCCTTCCTTGTGGTGGTCTGGAAACCATTCAATGATAGACTGAAAAAACAGTAAGATGTGTCCCACTTAATCAGAAGCAGCCGGAGGTTGATGCAGTTACTGAACAAACACCAGTATTGTTCTACATATCATCATGACAGTTTGTATCATTGCAGAAACAAACCTATGATACTTCAAACATACACATGCTTGTTGTCATAGACGCACGCGCGCGCGCGTGTGTGTGTGTGTGTGTGTGTGGTGTGTGTAACATAATCAGGCAATTATTTACTGTTTACAGTTCCAGAGAGGCTAAGGGATTTGCCCAAGGTAAATAAATGACAGAAGTGGGATCTGAGGACCCCAAACTCAACTGTGAACTTGAGCAAGTCACTTAGCTCCTAAGCCTCAGTTTCTTTATCCCTAAAAATGGGAGAAGTCATAGTGCTTTACCTGCTTCTCTTAGGTTTGCTATGAAGATGTACTTGAAACATGCACTAAAAACTATAAAGCTTTATGGAGGGTGGGATGGGCTTTGGAAAATCCAAATGGGAACTATCTGAAACACAAGCTTTGTTGGCTGAATGAGTCTGGAAAACAAGTCGCAATACTGGTTTAGTTGTGTTTAGAGACTGGGAGGTGGGTGAGATGCCTCCCAGTCCAACGCTTCTATGGCTAATTGTGCTGGTCGTCCTGATGAAACACCATAAAGGCTTCATGCTGCATTAATGTCATGCAAAGCTTGCCTTCAGAGGACTTTGTTCATTCCTTGGACAGGGTCCTTTACTCCTCTGAGCCCCAGCTTCATCCTCTGTAAAATGAAAGGGTTAGGCTGGACTCCAAATCTTACTACTTTGGAAACCGTGAAACCCCCTGTGCTCCTCAGGTCTGTTATGCTGGATTGTCCATAGAATGCATTATTTACCATATGCTTGCAAGCAGAATGCAAATGAAGGGGAAAGTGGCTTCCTACCCTCCGGTCTGATTTCTCAGTATAATTTCAACAGCTGTTTTTCTACTTTCCAATGCAAATCCATACCCTGTAGCTATGTTTCTGTGTTTGAATAAACAAGGAGATGCTTCTTCAAGTGCAGAAACCTGAGGATTGATTGGCCGCTGAACCTAGTACCCTGGGTACAAGTTTTCAGTTTTATCCTGAGTTGCGTATTTGGAGAGAACTATAAAACAAGGTGTAGTCAATCAATCATAGCACCTTATATAATATGTGACTTCTGGGTTGTGAGCCTGGATGACTAAAAGAGGAATAGTACTTTAGGTGGAAACATGGACCTTCACAAAAGGGCCCAGGTCGTTTTTGAACATGTTAAGTTTGTGATGCCTCTGGGACATCTATTTCCAATGAGCACGTCATGATGATAATTAACAATAACAATAATAATAGCTAGTGTGTGTGTGTGTATATATGTATATATATATATATATATATATATATATATATATATATTGCCTACTATATGAAAGGGACAATGCTAAACTCATTTGATCCTCACAACAGCCCTGGGAGGTAGGTGCTATTATTGTGTCCATTTTGTAGACAAGGAAGCTGAGGCAAACAGAGATTAAATGGTTTGCCCAAGGTCACACAGCTAGTAAGTATCTAAGGATGAATTTAAACTCAGGTCTTCCAGACTCCAAGTCCAATGTTCTATCCATTACACCTAGCTGCCTCTAACAGGATGGGATATAGATAACTATATGGGACTGAAGCTCAGGTGGTAAACTAGGAAGTCTGCATGAAGAAATTAGAGCTGAACTCCTGGAAACTGAGACCACCAAGATAAAAAAAAAAATAGGGAGAAAAATAAAGAGTCCTGGGCTGCTCTCTTAGGAATGGATTAGGTCTTTGGTGATGATCCAACAAAGGAGACTAAGGAGAGCCTTGAGAGGAAGGAAGGGACCAAGGAGATGGCAGTGTCACAATGAAAGAGTGAATGTCTAGGAGGAAACTGGTCAATCGAGTTATATGATACAGAGAGTTCAAGAATAAAGATTAAGAAAAAGGTCACCGGGTTTAGTCACTAAGAGACCACAGAAGATCTTAGAGAGAGAAGTCAAATTGTAAGGAGCTGATGAGTTGAGAAGTAGGTGTGAGCTAAGAACATAGAGGCAATGAGTATGTACACTTTTCTCTAGGAGTGTGGCTATGAAAGTAGTGAGTGAGGACAATAACTTAAGGGGATGGTAAGGTCAGATGATTTTTTTAAAGGAAGGGGGAGTTCTGAGATAGGAAGGAGGCATTAGGGGAGATTGAAAATTAGAGGAAAAAGAAGCAATAATCAAAAGGGCAAATTCTTGAAGGAGATGGCAGAAGATAAGATCAAGGGCCCAAACAGAGATTTTGATATTGGCAAGGAGAAATGCCACCTCATCTTCTGATATTGCAAAAGAAAAGAGAATGGAGCATGGTATAGAATTGGAAAGGAGAGGGAGCTTTTGATGGATGGCTCCATTTTTTTCTCAGTAAAGCATGTGTTGATGTTCTCTACTAAGAGAGAATTGGATGGGAGAAGTGGCATCAGGAAAGAAGGGTTTTTTTTATTATTTTTTAATTTTTTTTTCTTTGCCTTTTGGAGGGCAATTGGGGTTAAGTAACTTGCCCAAGGTTACACGGCTAGTTTTTTTTGTGCGGGTGTTAAGTGTCTGAGGCCAGAAATGAACTCAGGTCCTCCTGACTCGGTCGGGGGGCCAGTGCTTTACTCACTGCACCACCTAGCTGCCCCAAGAAGGTTTTTTTAATAGATCATTGTGGGGAAAGTGATAAAGAATCAATCGGGAGAGTAAAAGGATTGGCATACAAAGAGAGAGCCCATTTGAGTAGACCAATCAGCATAGTCAGGTAACTTCCTCCTTCAGCTTTCACAAGTACTTGAGGAAGAGCAGAGAAGGCAGATGAGTAGGATTAACACAATTATAGTGACGGTAACAATAATAACTAGCATTTATGTAGCACCTACTATGTGTCAAACACTGTGCTAAGCCTTTTACAAATATTTAATCTTCACAACAACCCTGGGAAATAAGTGCTATTTTTATTCCCATTTTAAAATTGAGGAAACTGAAATTTAATTACTTGCCCAATGTCACACAGCTAGTGAATATCTGAGGCCAGATTTTAACTTAGATCATCCCACTATATGTCTATGCTGGCACTTACTGCCTGTGCTTGAGATAGGGTTGGGGAGACACATGCTTGCATGGCTCTAAGTAACAGTCTGACCTGTGACCCTCTGAGCACTTTTGTGTCCTTCCTCACACTTCCCCTGTGATCTCACATGGAGAATCTGAGAGTGTCAGTGGGAGAAAGAAGCATGACTTCTCCTCTAGCCCACTGTGAGAAGGTGACGTGATATAAGGGAGCATGCTGGCCTAGGAGATGGCAAGAATGAGGCTTAAATCTTGACTCAGATACTGACTGGCTATGACTGGATAAGTCTCTAAATCTCTCTGGGCCTTAGCTTCTTCGTCTGTAAAATGGAAATAATAATATCACTTCCCTCACAGGGTTGGTGTAAGGATTACATGAGATAATGTCTGTAAAGCACTTTGAAAACCTTCAAATGCTATATAAATGCTTGATGTCATTATCATTACTGGAAAGGTTAGTAAGCAATATGATTATCTTCTGGAGGAAGCCAAGTTTCTGGTAAGGAGATGGAAGCATCATGAGAGAAACAGGTTTGGTATGAAGATCAGAATACTGACAATAGAACCATAGTTCCACATGGAACAATGAAAGGGGAAGGTGGAGTGAGATGAGGACACTCTGGAAGAATAGAGCTGTAATGAGTGGATATGAGAGATCAGGAAGCAATGGCCAGAACAGGGAAGCCTCAGGCAGCCTGAGACTCTACATCACAGGGATGGCAAGTGGAGGCAGAGATTGTCATACTGTTAACAATGACAATGGTATTAGAGATTTGATTATGATTCCCTGAGGAAGAGATTACTGTGATGATCAAATTAATTAATGTATGCAAAAGGCTTTATAAACCTTAAAGCAATATATATGTATATAAAATTCACCGTATTTTTACTTTGTACACTATTATACATGATTGGCACTAAACAACTTTAATAAATAAATAAATAACTATCAGGGGCAATAAATAACCAATAAAAAAATCCGTTACTTTTATCAGTAATTTTTTTTAATTGTGACTGCCAGGGGGCAGCTAGGTGGCTCAGTGAATACAGCACCGTTCTGGGAGTCAGGAGAACCTGAGTTCAAATCTGGCCTCAGACATTTGACACTTAACTAGCTGTGTGACTTTGGACAAGTCACTTAACCCCAGTTGCCTTGCCTTCCCCCCCTCGAAAAACAAACAAATAAAATTGTGATGTCTGATTAGTCTGATTTTTTATAAATGTTATGCATTTTCTGTATGTGTGTTGTTATTACATTTGTCTTTTCTGCATTGGCTATAACCAGATAGTAAGTTTCCAGATGGCTATACCTTATCTATTCCTAGTGTGTGTGATGCATTATATACACAACTCTTTTGGGGGGGGGGAGGGAGGGGAAGGAAGCAATCTGGGTTAAGTGACTTGCCCAGGGTTATACAACTAGTAAATATCTGTGATCAGATTTGAAATCAGGTCCTCTTAATTCCAGGGCCAGTGCTCACCTAGCTACCCCTTGTATACATAGCTCTTAGTCTCACTCCATTCTAATCCATTTTCCATTCAATCACTAAAGTGATTTTCCTACATTGTAGGTCTGATCATGTCACTCTTTCCTAATAAACTCCAGTGGCTTCCTATTACCTCCAGAAGCAAATATTTTCCATTCAAAGCACTTTACAACCTGTCCCCCTTCTCCATTTCCAGTCTTCTTATATTACTCCTCAATTTGTATTCTTCAATCCAGTGATTCTGGCCTCCTGACTGTTTCAGGAACAAGATACTCTACTCTCTCAGTCCTGGGCATCTTCCCTGTCTGGCCCCCATGCCTGCAACATTCTTTCTCCTCTACTCCAACTACTGCCCTCTTTCAAAGGTCTTGCCAGCATGAAATCCAGTGCTAGGGGATTGTTCTGAAAGCAACAAGCCCAACAATTGTGCTATAACAATCCATCCAGGGCTTTCTCATAAGACACATTCTGTAGAGCCTGGTCAGAGATTGGAGACAAGAAAGATGGGAACAGTCAGTTCTAGCCTAACTATGAAAAAGGCAGATTTTTGTCTTCAAGTCACCACACACACACACACACACACACACACATATCCATTTCTCTCTCTCTCTCTCTCTCTCTCTCTCTCTCTCTCTCACACACACACACACACACACACACACACACACACACTTTCAACTCCTTGTTGGTATGCCTTTCCTCAAATACTTAGTTCTTTCATCCTGCTCTATATTTTCTGGAGGATTGTTATAATCATATAATAATTCACACTAAGGATTTACAACTTGATTTGACAGAAGTCCTAAAAAAGGATCTCTAACTATTGTCCTTTGTAATTGAAGAAGACCAAAATGACATCACGATGTGAGGGATAACGTATAGTGTGTCCAACTGTGACTGATCAAACCAATATGAGATCTGAAGGTTCTATAACAGGTTGGGCACAAATTGTATGAACATTTGGAATGGAGACGTCTCTAACTCACATATTAGAAAAAGGACTGCTGATGGAGACAGTTGGTGGGGAGAACAAGATTTTGGGGCGTCAGGGCCTTCTTGATGAGAAAATACTGATCAGTTCCTTTCTACAAACTATATAGTTTCTATAACTATACTTTCTATAACTCTGAGTCCACTACATTTGTATAATAAGGTAATTCATGGAAAACAGACATGTTCATCTCAGGAGTATTTTTACACTGACTTGCCTCAAATCATATCATTTGGGTTGCTGTCTGTTCTAAATAGGGGTAAATTTGGTCTGGGGTGTGCAGGGGTGAAACTGATGGAAGTATTGAAGGATGTTTATGTCTTCCTGTTGCCTTGTTCTCCCACCCCCAAAAGGCACTGATGATTTATGAGCACAAGTTCAATTCAATTTACCAAAGGTTTATTAAGGTGTAGAGAAGGCCTTATGATAGGTTTGGGTTATAAAAAGACAAAAATGAAGGTAGTCTTTGCCTTGAAGAGGAGGCAACATGAAGACAGGTAGTTGAGAAAAATACATGGTAGAGAATATGGGAAACAAAGGAGATATTCAGACAAAGGGCTATAAGAGAATCTGAGGAGGGAGAAGAGCCTCTGTGATTGCAGACCAGTGTATAGAAGGATTTGTGATAGATTTGTGATATAAAAAGATCAAAAAGAAGGCAATCTTTGCCTTGAAGAGGAGGCAACATGAAGACAGAACAGGGTAGGGAATAAGAGAAACAAAGGAGATATTCAGACAAAGTGCTACAAGAGAATCTGAGGGCAGAGAGAAGCTTCTGTGAATACAGATTAATATATAGATATATTATAGATATTATGTATATATATGTGTGTGTGTGTGTATATATATAACATAATGCTTATGGTTATGGGCTTGAAGCAATTCTAAGAAAACAAAGAAAAAAATTCCAGTAAAGAGGAAGGGAAACGTTCTGTTCTACTATTCTTATTCAGGAATCATTAGAATCTTTCAACAGTAACTTGCCCTCAGTTTTATCTCCCCTTGGTACATTATAAATATAGCATGATATAGGGTAAAAAGCTAGGCCTTTGACAGTAGAGCACCTACCCCACATGGTTATTGTGAAGCTCAAATGCTATAGTGAATGTAAAATCCTTTTAAAAGCTTAAAGCACTACAGAAACCACCAGTAATTGTAGTATTGCAGTAGGGTTAAAAGTTAAGAACTTAGTTGGGCCAGCATTAATGTTTCTGTACACATGACTTTGTCAGTATAACCCAACAGAATTTGAACTCTTTTCCATCTTCAAAGAAAATCCAGAACAAATAAAGAATTCACATAAAGACAAATTGACTAAATATAGGTTATGTATTTTTGGGAACTAATGAACTCTCTTTTTTTTGAACAACTTCAATTAATTGTTACCAAGAGATCACGTGTGAAAGTTATTCTATGGATATGGGAGTAGAATGGTCTAACCCAGAAGTCAGGTGGAAGAGAAAGGAAAATATAGGAGGAGATTAAAAGCAAAATTTGGGGGGGCAGAGTCAAAATGGCAGAGTAGAAACAGGACCTCCAGACAGTTTTGGCTCTCACCACCTCCAATCCACGTAAAACGGGCCTCTGAACAAACTTTGGAGCTACAGAACCCACGAAATGACACAGAGAAGCTAACTTCCTGTTGAGGACAGCCTGGCAGGCCGACAGAAATTGGCCAGCACAGAGCTCTGGGAGCTGAGCCTAGCCCCACACTGAAGATTTAGCCCCAGGGTGGATCTGACCAGCCGCCGGCTAGAGGGACTCCAGATCACAAGCAGTTGTGGCGATCCAGAATTATCAACACATACACGCTAAGGACAAAGTGAGAGATCAGTGCAGTGTGGACTTTAAGACCCAGTAGTTGGGAGAGCAACGGCTTTTGCCCCCAGGGTGAGAAGCTGCTGAGGGCTGTGGTGCAGCCACTGCCACATAGCAGCTTCAGCTCCTGGCCTGTAGAGTGTAGGGGGACCAAGCAACCATGTCTGAGGGGTAATCGCTCTTGCTTTAACCTGCTTGGACCTGGATTGTGGTCTATGGTGGAGGTCGTGGGATGCATGACCAGCTTACCAGAGCGTGTGGAGGCTTCAGAGAGGGTACCCAACTAATACATCTGGCAGCTGAGAAAACCCCAGCATTTGGAACGAAGCTCCCCAGTCTGGTGGTAGAGTCGTACTGTGGCAAAAAGCCCAAAAGTCAAGTAATTGAGTGACAACATGACCAGGCAAAGGAAGCAAACCAAACAAAGCAACCCAACATTAGACTCCTATTTGGAGACAAAAAAGATCAAAGCATGGAACAGGAGGAAGACAGTGAAGTCAGAACTCCTGCACCAAAAGCTTCCAAGAAAAATATGAACTGGTTACAGGCCATAGGGGACCTTAAGAAGCAGATAAGAGAAGTGGAGGAAAAATTGGGAAGAGAAATGAGAATGATGCAAGAAAATTATGAAATGAAAATCAACAGCCTGACTGAGGAAAATAATACCTTAAAAAACAGACTAACTCAAATGGCAAAAGAGCCTCAAAAAAGCAATGAGGAGAAGAATGCCTTAAAAAACTGAATTTGCCAGATGGAAAAAGAATCTCAAAAGCTCAATGAGGAGAAACATCACTTCAGAATTAGATTGGAGCAAATGGAAGCTAATAACTTTATGAGAAATCAAGATGCTGTTAAATAGATCCAAACAAATGAAAGAATTGAAGGCAATGTGAAATATCTCATTGGAAAAACCACTGACCTGGAAAATGGATCCAGGAGAGATAATTTAAAAATTATTGGACTACCTTAAAGCCATGATCAAAGAAAGAACCTAGAAATCATCCTCCAAGAAATTCTCAAGGAAAACTGCCCTGATGTTTTAGAACCAGAGGGCAAAATAGAGGTTGAAAGAATACACTGATCACCCCCTGAAAAAGATCCCAAAAAGAAAACTCCTAGGAATATTATAGCCAGGTTCTGGAATGCCCAGATCAAGGAAAGAATATTATAAGCAGCCAGGAAGAAACAATTTGAATATTATAGAAACACAATCAGGATAACTAAGGATCTGGCAGCTTCTACACTGAGGGATTGAAGGGCTTGTAATATGATATTCCGGAGTCAAAGGAGCTGGGATTAAAACCAAGAATCACCTACCCAGCAAAACTGAGTATCATGTTTCAGGGGAAAATATAGTTATTCAGTGGAATAGAGGACTTTCAAGCATTTTTGATGAAAAAACCAGAGTTGAGTAGAAAATTTGACATTCAGATACAAGAAGCAAGAGAAGCATTAGAAGGAAAACAGGGAAAAGAAAGCATAAGGAACTTATGAAAGTTGAACTATTTACATTCCTACATGGAAAAATGATAATTGTAACTTATGAAAATTTTCTCAGTATCAAAATAGTTGAAGGGAATAGAAATATATATATATGTATATATATATGTTTATATCGGAGGATATAGGGGCATATGAATACATATGTGAATGTGTGTATATATGTTTACAGGTTTACATAGATAGAGGGCATGGGGCCAACTTAATGGGAAGGGATGATACTTAAAAGGTGAAATTAAGAGGTGAGAGAGGAATATAATGAGAGGAGATGGGGAGAGACAGAATGGGATAAACTATCTCATATAGAAGAGACAAGGAAAAATAACTACAATGGAAGGGAACAAAAGGAAGGCAAAAGGGAATGGGTCAACCTTATTCTCATTGAATTTGGCTCAAGGAAGGAATGATGTACACACTAAATAGGGTATCTTACCCTACAAGAGAGTAGGGGGGGAAGGGGATGAGAGAGGGGATGATGGAAGGGAGGACAGGCTGTGGGGGAAGGAAGTTGGAAGCACCCACTTTTGAAAAGGGACAGGATCAAAGTAGAGAATAGAAAAGTGGGAGATGGGATAGGAGGGAGGGAAATATAGTCAGTCTTTTACAATATATCTACTATGGTAATGTTTTGCATTAGCTACACATGTACAACCTATACTGAATTTCTTATCTTCCCAGTAAGTGTGGGTGACAAGGGAGGAAGGGAATGAATCTGTAATTCAAAGTTTTAAAATCAAATGTTTAAATATATATATATATATACTATTATTAATACTATTTTACATGTAACTGGGAAATAAGTTATACAGGCACTGCGGCATAGAGATCCTCCATGCCCTACTGGAAATGTCAAAGGGGGTATGGGAGAAGGTCTGGAAGAGAGTAGATTGGAGGATGGGATATCCTATGGGACTGCTATTTTGGGGTGGTGGGTAGGGGAAAAATAGGGAGAAAATTCGTAACTCAAAATCTCGCGGAAATGAATGATGTAAATCAGAAGTTAATAAAGCCTTTGAAAAATGAAAAAAAAAGCAAAATGTGTGTATTCTTGGGAGTGATAGAATGCCTTCTCCTCTCTTCAGAAATTACCTAAGAGGTCAATGGGTGGGACTCAGGTGAAAGGATATCTAATACTGGTCTTTATAGATAAAATATCAGGCTGGGAATTAAAAGAAAACTTACTTGCCAATAAGGTCTTATTTCCTCTTTTGTAAGAGGAAAATAGCATTCATCATAATTTCACAAGCATATTCTGAAGATTGCAAAGTTCCTTTAGTGATTCCAAGTCTTTTATGAGAGCAAAGGCTCCTATTTCTGATACTAATATTTTGGTTTTGCCATAGAGCAGGAAGACACGTAAACTGAATATGACACTACAGAAAACGGGACAGTGCATGGTGACTGCAAACATGCTACAATGCATAGACAATGAGGAACTCCAAAGAGCGGTAATAAAAGACATAACCAGAGAAATGTATCCTAGAAAGGGACTTAGGGCTGGTAACATGGAAGGGGAAAGGATGACAGGTGGATAGTCAGAGTGCTCTGATATTAGAACATTGTGATGTTAGAAGAAATCAAGGAAGGCCTCCATGCCTCACCCTTCCCAACTCCCACCATAGCAAACTTATGAAAGGATATAAACAAATCACATAGGATGGACAGGCATGAATGAGTTGTTTTGGTGGAAGGAGCTTCTGAATCAATGTGATCACCTACACATTTGAATCGGCAGTTAGGTGAGACAGTGGGTAGAAAGCTGGACTTGGAATCAGGAAGACTTGTCTTTGTGAGTTCAAATATCAGTACTTATTAGCTGTGTGATCCTGGGCAAGTCACTTTACCCTGTTTGCCTCAGCTTCCTCATCTGTAAAATGAGCTGGAGAAGGAAATGGCAAACCACAGCAGTATCTCTGCCAGGAAAACTCCAGATGGAGTCACAAAGAGTCAGACATGACAAAATCACAACATATATTTCGATATTCTGAAGATGACTGCTAAAAGCTGTAAAAGAAAGAAGGATTTGTATAGATAGCACCTATCATGTGCTAAACACTCTGCTAAATGCTTTTTTTTTAGCAAATATTTTCTCATTTGATCCTCACAACAACCCTGGGAGGTAGGTGTCATTTTGTGATTTATGTGTGGCTTTATTACATCTGCTGCTCTGTTATACTGAGTGCAGCATAGGGCAGTGGAAATACTGCTAAACTGGGAGTCAAGAAGCCTGGCTGCTGGTGCCATTTCTGCCCCTTGCTAATTGTGTGACCTCAGGGAAGTCATTTAACCTCTCTGGGTAGCAATTTCTTCACCTGTTAAATGAGATGGTCTCAGTAATCACTAAGGTCTCTTTCAGTGAGTCCATGACTTGATATTGTAAAAAAAAATCATCAGTTTGTACTTTCTCACCAGTAAATGGCATGACCTAGAGGTCTCTGGGACTTCCTTGGGTGGGCACTTTGAACACAAGTGTATAGAAAGGCAAAGCCACTTTATATAGCAGAAATTGGGGGGACCAGGCGAAGTGGAAGAAACTGCTCCTTTAGTGAAACTCATTCTAGCACTCCCATCACACTAGAAGACAGGTCAGCACAGAATACCAGAGCTCCAAAGGATTTCAAAGGTCTTTTACTGAACACTCTTCTCATTTTACACAAGAGAATACCTGTGGTCCAGAAAAGGAAATGGCCTGGCCTAATATCAATTGATCAATATGTATTTATTTAGTATCTATTATATGCCAAGCACTATGGTAGGCACTGGGGATACAAGTACAAAGAATGAAATAATCCCTACTCACAGAAAACTCATATCCTAATAGGGGAGACAAGTATACATAAAAATATATACAGCATAAATATTAGTGAATAAATACAAATTTATACAAAGTCGTTAACTACAAGGTAGTAACTACAAAAGGGGCAGCTAAGTGTCATAGTGGAGAGAGTGTCAGGCCTAGAGTCAGGAAGACTCATCTTTCTGAGTTAAAATCTGGCTTCAGACACTTGCTAACTGTGACCCTGAGCAAGTCACTTAACCCTGTTTACCTGTTTCCTCATCTGTAAAATGAAAACTCCAAATGGGGTCATGAAGAGTCAGACATGACTGAAAAACAACTGAACAACAACGAATAACTACAAAGTAGTGAGGGCATTTGTATTCGGGGGAATCAGAAAAGGTTTCATACCAAAGATGGCACTTGCGTTGGGTCTTAAAGGAAGACAAGGACTCTCTGAGGTAGCAAGAAGGGAGTGTGTTTCAGGAATGAAGGAACAGGGAGAAGGTCGGTTTGGTGAGCTTGCAGAGTGAAAGAGGGAGACTCATGTTCAGGGATGCTGAACAGTGTGTTGAAACCAGGTCATATGAGACTTGTAAAGCTAAAGAGAGTTTGAATTTTATCCTAAAGGCAATAATAGAAAGCCACCGGGGTCGATTAAATAATGCCATCAATATGGTCAGATCTGTACTTAAGGAAGAATACTTTGGGAGTAGTGTGTGGGATGGAAGGGAGTGAGGAAAGACTTGAGGCAGGGGAACTAATTAGGAAGCTGTTGCCATGGTTTAGGGGGAGCTGATGAGGTCGTGAGCTGAGATGGCAGCTATGCCAGCAGAGAAACGGGGTCAGTATGAGAGATGTGATAAAGGGAGAAATGGCAAGAATTGGAGACTGATTGGATATTTGTGATGAGGGACAATGATAATGTCCAGGTTATGAACTGAAAGCTGGACAGTTGGAGGACCTTTAACGCAAAAGTGATATTCAAAAGAGAGCCTTGAAATCAAAGAGTTAGTGTGGCATAATGGATAACATGCGAGACTGACTCAAGAAAGACTTGGGTTCAAATGCCATTTCTGACACTAGCTGTGTGATGGGGGAAGTCGTGCAAACTCTCTCATCCTTACTTTGTTCATCTATAAAATGGAGATGATATGCCTTTGTTATGATATGATGATATGATATGACCTTTGTTATGAGGTTAAAGTAAAATGTGAAGTGCTTTATTAAATTTAAAATGCTATATAAATGCCATCTATAATTAATTATTAGTCTCCTGATTATCAACCTGAGTATATCATAGCAGGGAGTTGGGGGAGGAAGCATTATGGTTCCTAGAGATGTGGTATGTCATTATTTATTACCATCTCTAAGACTTTATTAACTCTATCAAACTAAATCCATAGGCAGTGTGGTGCTGTACAAAGAGTTATTTGGAGACCTCAGACCTAGGTTTGATCTTGGCTCTGTCACTACCCATGTCACTACCTATGACCTTGAGCAAGACACAAACTCTTTGGGCCTCAGTTTCCTGATTGTTAAATGAAGGGGTAAGACTATGTATGGGCAGTCTGAGGTTCCTTGCAGTTCTCAATCTGTGATTTGTTATCCCCAGTGTAAGATAAGATGTCAAAAAAGTTGAGCAAAAGATAATTTCTAGGAGTTATCATTTCTAGAAACTTCATTTCAAGAAAGGAAGTGCTATGCAAACATCAAATACTTTTTATAAAGTCCCTTATGTTCAATTTATTAGAATAGATTGTGAGAGAAACCTTGTGGGTTTTTATATCTCCCAGAGAAAGACTCCACGAATGTTGCTGATTAGATTTAGAAAATTAAAAAGGAGGGAATCGAGCAGCCATGGACCAAGTGTAAAGCTGAACCTACCTTTCTAAGCTTCTAAAGGATGGGTGAATTAATACCAACCACAGCACACCCAAACTGGATGTCTCCTTAACTCATCCAATGCATTTACACAACCCTCTCTGAATGCTGTGTCCTGCTCTCCCCTCACTCTCCATTCCCCCGCCTCCATGCCACAAAAGGAAACAAAAGAAAAACTCCGTACAACCCAGTCACAATCTAATTGTGGTGCTGCAGCCAGAGTGTTTCAAATCAACCTGCAGCTAAACCTGTTCCTATGGCCAGACAGAGGCTTGTGCTGCCAAGCATCCCATCTGCGAACAACAGTGTGCTGCCCCCTGCTGTCCTTACCATTTAAAAGCAGTTAAATCAGCGGGTGGCTTATAAAATGGCATAACAGAAAGTTGATCGGTTGTTGGAAAAGCAAAGCCAACATTTGGCAGAAGATAATGAAGTCTATGGAAAGGTCCCTGTGATTGGATTCAGAGGGAAATTGCCTATTTGGAGATCTCTGGTTTTAGAAGAGTGTGATTCACTGCTTTAAAGATCGATGTTTTGGGGCTGTTTTTGGACCAATGTGTTTAGACCGCAATTTTTCAGCTCAGCGCTTTTCACAGTTTTAAGATACCGTGTTATTTGTTTCCTGGAGAATCAGAAGTTTTTAAGAAGGACTTGTTTGCCAAATGTAAATTCACACTGATTTGGAAGTTAAAGTCTCTGCATCCTGAGAGATACCAGGATTGATTTACACAACTCTTTCCAGTTTAAGGTAGGGAAAGTACTGTAATTTAAACAACACACACACCACAATGCCCTAAGTACTTGGAACCATTTTATTCATATTATTTCCCTGTAATTATTCTGGAAGAGAATTCCATGAAGAGAAAGGCTAAACCACATGGCAATAGCTCTACAAGCTCTGATATAGTATCAAAGGATCATAAGTTGGGTTCATTGGCCTGTAGTTTGAAGACACTATTCCCTTCCCTTATTAGAAAACCAAACACTTGCCTCTTTTTTTCCCAATGCTACTTCTCCAATTATCCTTGAACTTTCTAAGTCCCTCAAAATAACTCTGCAACCATATGGGCCGGTTTTTTTCAGTACTCTAGGAAACAGTTTATTTGAACCTGTGACTAAATTCATTAAGGTTATCCAGGTGTTCTCTTAATAGCTACGTACTGACCTTGAGTAATAATTCCCTATTTGTTATTTTTGTTGTCTTTTCCATTCCAAGGATCATTCTTCTTGTCAGGAAAACAAAAGCAAAGTAAGAGGTAAGAAGCTCTGAATCTCAACTGTTCTAAATAACAGTCCAATCCCTTCTTCAATCTTCCTCTTTTCTCCCCCCCCCAAAAAAAATAAACCCTAACTTTTATTTTTGGTATCAATAATAACAGCTAGTGTTTATTTCATTTTAACTTCACACCAACCTTTTAATTTTAAGTACTATCATTATCCCCATTTTACAGATGAGGAAACTAGGACTGGGGGACATTTATGTGCCTTGCTTAGGGTCACATAGCTAGTGAAAGCACTTGAGGTAGGATTTGAATTTATCTTCCTAACTCAAAATCCATCATTCTAACTGCTGTCACAATTCTGAGTGTTAGCTCTCCTGAAATTACTCTTATAAACTTATGCCATGCCTTATTTTCATCCCATCACCTGCCCTTGCTTCCATCTCTAGCACCTGTATATTAAATGCTGTCAGAAAAAAAAAGTATTAGTCAATTAGCTCCCAGCGCATTAATCTGCCTAAAAAGCTTCATCTTTCCATCCTCACCAATTTTTTTGTGTGTCTTCTAAATTTAATTCTCTAAACTGACTTCCCATGTAGAATTTTAACCTAAAGCACCTTACCTTATCTTTTCTCCGAACTCTTTGAAATTTGCTTCCACCGGATCTAGGGTGCATGTTCGATGTTGCTTTCTGCTATCATAAAATTTAATATAATATGAGTGGTCCCTTCACCTCAAGGGCACTAGTATTTCCACCCCAGCAACTAGATCTTCCTTGTTGGAGAGAATTAGATGCAGAATATAAATTGCCATTGTTGGTTCCTTCACCTTTGGCAGATATCCAGGTCAGACTTGTGACATTCCTGAAATTATCTATTTTTTTCTTTCTGTCCTACTGGTCAGTATTGTTTCTCTTTCTGCCTCTACCATTTTTCACCCAAATGTTCTCCACCATGATTCCCTACTCTTGCCATGTGCCCCCACCCTTTTCCATCTAATTAAGCTTTGTCCTTCCAGATCTATAATGCAGGCATCAGTCCCACTCCATCAAGTCTCAGTGAGGTCTGACAAATCTGCATCCTTTCATTAGTATTTAGAAGCAGCATATGCAGTGGAGAAAGCACTGAACCTGACATTTATGGACACAGGTTCAGAGCACTACTTATGAAATCTTGGACAGCTAGGACCAGTTTCCCTGACAGGTCTTTTACTTTCCCCCCCACAATATACTGAGACTGTACCTAAAAGAAGACAAAGGGACCTAATTGACCCTAGTTTCCTTGACATAACTTCCTAGTCATCTAAGGGTATAAAAAGTCCCAGCCACATAGAGTCTAGGCCTTTCTGACTTGAATTTCTACAGAAATGTACCTTACCATATCCTACCATGATGAACAGATGAGTTTCCTCATGGAAACAAGGGGGCCATATCAGGAGAATTTAAGTACCAAGATATCTTGTTGCATTACCTTGCTGTGTTAGGGTAAGGTAAAATTCCATTTGTTAACCATTCAATGACTTGAATGCCTCATTTTACCATAATATTGAATGTGAACAAAGAGAGTGCTAGTATTAGAATGGTCTACAACACCAAGATTATATAGAGAGTAAGTAGCAGATCCCAAAATGAAGATAGGTCCTCTGACTCCAAATATAGGACTTCCCACTAGAGGATGCTGCTTTTTCACTGCTCTCCAACTTGTCTATCCTTCACAAGTTTTCTTTTTCATATGTGGCATTGCCATCCTTCCAGTCTTTAAAGCTTAGCAATTTAACTTTCCCTTCTCCTATCCTTATATCCACCAAAGGAATAATGATGAAGTATACTAACTAAACCATTTACTCTACTTTTTCTTGATTCTTTTATTTCAATGTCCCAGATTCTTTCTTCTATATTTCCACTATTACCAATATGTCTAGTACTTCCTCACCTCATTACTAAATTTCCATGTTAGTTTCCTAACCAGCTATCCTCTGTAAGTGAGAGTTCTTCTCCCTGTCAATCAGCAAACAAACATTTATTAAGCACCTACTATATACCAGGCACTCTGCTAAGTTCTGGGAATACAAATAAAAACAAAAAACTCCCTTTTGGAGCTCAGTCTAATGAAGGAGAAAGCAGCAAACAACTTTTAACAAGATATATAAAGGATAGAGCACCGGCTCCAGTGTCAGGATGACCTGGGGATCAAATCCAGGCGCAGATGCTTAGCAGCACACCCAGAAATAACTGGCCGTGTAACCTTGAGCAAGTTACTTAACCCCGATTGCTTAAAAAAAAAAGATATATAAAGGATAAATTGAAGATGATCAACAAAATTAAGGCTCTACAACTATGGGGGATCAAGGAAGTCTTCTTGTAGTAGGTGGGATTTTAGCTGGCACTTGGAGGAAGCCAGAAAGCAGAGATGGGAAGGGAGAAAATTCCAAGCATGAGAGACAATCAGTGAAAATGCATGCAGGTGGGAGATAGAGTGCCTTATCTATCCCACAGAACAAAATATTTTGAGAACATTTTCATTTCAACTCTGAAAAACTGAGTTTACATAAGTTTAAAAAATTGTTTTTTATGTGCAACTGGGAAATGAGATATACAGGCAATAGGGTATAAAAATCCACCTTGCCCTACAAGAAAGTAAGGGGGACTCAGGGGGAAATATAAGAGAGGACAGATTGGGGGAAGGGGTATTCAGTATGCTTGCCATCTTGGGGTGGGAGGTAGGGGAGAGATGGGAAGTAAATCTGTAACTCAAAATCTTTGAGAAATGAATTTTGAAAACTAAAAATAAATTTTAAAAACTATTTTTAAAGTGAAAAAAAAGAGTATCTTTTTTCCACTACTCAAAATGCATTAGAAGTAGTACCTTGCAAATCAAATCTAAACTCTGTCATGCCAAGTCCTCCACAGACTGGCTCTTTACCTATACAGTTTTTTTTTTAATAATATGATTTTCTAGAACATGTATTTATTCATACAACAAAGATACTGTAAATTTTATTATTTGTAAATTGTGTGCTACAACCCTTTGTAGCAATAAAATTGATAGTAAATATGCACCACACATATATACATATATATGCATACACTTGTTAAAATTTGCTATTTATTTTTAAGATGATTTTTTCTTTTTTAATTCTGAGTTCCAAATTCTCTCCTTCCCAGCAACCTTTACCCAAGGAAAAGGTAAGCAAAATTACGTCAGTTATGCATATAAAATCATGTAAAACATATTTCCATATTTGCATTCACAAAGCAGCAAGAAAAAATTTTAAAGTGGAAAAAATTATGCTTCAATTTACCCTCAGAGTTCATCAGTTCTTTCTCTGTAGGTGGATAGCATTTTTCATCATGAGTCCTTCAGTAGTTGTGTTTCATAGTTGATCATCCTTAGAATATAGCTGTTACTGTGTATAGGGATATCCTACTCACTTCACTCTGCATCATTTCATATAGGTCTTCCCAGGTTTTTCTAAAACCAACCCCCTCACTGTTTCATATAGTACAATAGCATTACATCACAATCATATATCACAACTTGTCCAGCCATTCCCCAATTGATGGGTATCCCCTCAATTTCCAATTCTTTGCCACCACAAAAAGAACTGCTGCAAATATTTTTGTACAGATAGGCCTTTTCCTTTTCCTTTGATCTCTTTGGGATACATACCCAATAATGGTATTTCTGGGCCAAGGGATATGGACAGTTTTACAGCCCTTTGATATAATTCCAAATTGTTCTCCAGAATGATTGGATCACTTTACAACTCCATCAACAATGCATTAACATCCTTATTTTTTTCCCCCACATTCACTCCAGGATTTGTCATTTTTCTTTTCTGTTATGTTAGCCAATCTGATAGGTGTGGTACATCAAAGTTGTTTTTATTTTCACTTCTCCAATTAATAGGGATTTAGAGCATTTTTCCATATGATTATAGTTTTGATTTCTTCCTTTGAAAATTTCCCATTCACATCCTTTGACTGTTTGCCAATTGGGAAATGGCTCTTATTTTTATAAATTTGACCTAATTCCACATATATATGAGAAATGAGGCCTTTATCACAGCAACTTGCTGTAAATTTTTTAAAGTATTACTTCATTTTTTGTTACCTTTTATTAAAGTGATGTTTCCCTGATTATCTCTTTTGTCTATTTTTGCTTTTGCTTTGTTTGAGATCATGATTGTTACCCCTGCCTTTTTTACTTCAGCTAAAGCATAATAGATTCTGCTCCAACCTCCAATTTTAATCCTGTGTGTGTCTTTATGTTTCAAGTGCCTCTTTTGTAAACAACCTATCATTGGATTCTGGTTTCTAATCCATTCTGCCACTCCTGTCTTACAGCTAAATTCATCCAATTCACATTCGGCTATGATTACTGTGTATTTATCTCCAGCCCATTTTCCTTAGTTTATCCTTCTCTCTCCCCTATCCCTCCTCCAAAGTTTGTTTTGCTTCTGATCACTGACTCAAGCTGCCCTGCCTTTTATCACCCCATATTCTCTTATCCCCTTCACTTCCCACTTCCTTGTAGGGTAAGATAGATTCCTTTATGCAGTGTGTGTGTGTGTGTGTGTGTGTGTGTGTGTATTCTTCCCTCTTTGAACCAATTCTGATGAGTGAGCTTCTCCCCAATATAAAACTTTCTTGCACACCTCTTTTATGTAATCTCCCCCATTTTTTCTCTTCTTTCCCCCTTCTCCCAGTACATCCCTCTTTCTCATCCCTCCATTTTGGGGGGACTTGGAGGTGGGCGATCATTCAAATATAATTGATTTACACTGTTCCCTCTATGTAGACTCCATATAACTGTTCCAATAATGATTAAATTATTAGGAGTTACATGTATAATCTTCCCATATAGGAATGTAAATAGTTTAATCTTATTGAGTCCATTATGATTTCTTTCTCATGTTTACCTTTTCATTATTCTCATGAACCTTGTGTTTGAAGGTCAAATTTTCTATCCAGCTTTGGTTAGTGTTTGAAAAGCTCTAAAGGAAAGCATGGGAGAGAAGAGGTATAAAACTACCTACCAAATTAAAGGTTTATACAGCCATTGTGCAGTCTTCATTGTTACATATTTGTGAAACCTGGACAGTCTATCAGCACCATGCCAGGAAATTAAATTGTTTGTATTTGAATTGCCATAGGAAGGAAGATTCTGAAGATGACCTGGCAAGGTAAGGTACCAGAAACTGAGGTTATTTCTCAAGCTGAACTGCCAAGCATTAGAACCCTACTGTAGAGTGCATCTCTGGCCTTGTCGTTCAAATGCCAAATGTATATATACCTAAAAGACTATGTCACACAAGGCAAGAAGCACTCAGAGGTCAGAAGCACTACAAGGGTACTCTCAAAGTCTCTCCGAAGAACTTTGGAACTAATTGGGAGACAAAGGAATTACTGCACTGGACTGCCCAGCATGCTGTGCCCACATTAAGCAGTAGTTCAAAAGAAATGAGATGCATAAATTTAGACATCTCCATTCCAAATGTTCATACATGTGTCCAATCTGTGGTAGAGCCTTCTAAAATTGTATTGGTCTGATCAGTCACACACTGTATGTTGATCCCAACATAGTGATGTCATTATGATGTGGTGAGATGTTTGCCTATTGTGTCATCTAGTGCAACAACAAAAAAATGCTGAAAAAATATACGGAAATCTGAACTACACTCTGGCCTTAGAAATTTATGAGCTTTTTATCATGTTAACTCATTTCGGTTTGCCTCCCATTCTTGATATGTAAAGGGGAAAATAAAAATGGTACCTGCCTCTCAGGATTGTTGTGAGGATCAAAATGATGATTAGGAAGTGCTTAATACAGTGACTGGCATATTATTCCTTTCATTGAATATAATTGCATACTGGGCTTTAGAGGTGATTTACCAAATTACCAAAGGAAGTAAAATAAATGATTTTCTATGTAAGACAATTTGGAAATGAATTTGGCTGAACTGATATCATCTGATTGGTAATAAGTTGTGTCGTGTTTTAAATACATATTACTGTATTTCTAAATTCTCTTATATTGTGTGATTGGGGGAATCGCTATCAGAAATGTTCTTAGAAAAACTTAAAAAATCTGGATGCTGCTAAGATTATGAATTGAACTTTAAAAGAATGTGACAAAAATAGCTATATGAAAACCTAAATAATGGGATATTGTTTTCAAACTGATGTTTACCATAACAGTAAGATTTTCTTTGGAAAATTTTGGCTATCACATTAAAAATTAAGAAAATATATAAGATGATTTGACATTTAAGCCCTAAGCTGTGGTTTGTGAAATTTTGCTAAGCGAGCTGAAAAAACTCTTGGGAATATAATTTGCTATTGTTATTGCAATGAGAGTTGTATGAATTGTCATGAAGCCAATTGTAGAAAATGGTATGTGCTAACCCAAGAACTGCTCCAGGTGGATGTCTGTCCCTGGGAAAGTTGAGGGGACAAACTTGGCATAGTCTAAGGTAAGATCCCAGACTCAGTTTCCCCATTGTATTATGTCCTTTCTGAATAAATTTCCTCATGTGGTTAATCCTGAGTCTGGCTTTTGATACTCTGTGATATGACTGGTTGTCAGATATGACTTGCGCCTGGAATCAAATAGAGCTAAGGGTGGGGGGGGGGGGGGGAACACCCCCCCCCCCCCCCCCCGCTTTGGTATACGTCAGGCCAGTCTGTGCCCTTGAGAGGATGAGTCTTGACATTGTTACAACAATGTCCCTTCTTTTCCTTGCATAGCAAATTTTCATAATCAGAGCAGGTGAGCCATAGAAGTTTTAAAAGTACATTACTAAATCAATTAATAGACTTGTCACAAGAACATCTGAGTTTAATAGGATGCAAGTATAAAAAAATTTACAATTTTAATCTGTATTTGTGATCAAATTATAATATAATAGATATATCCTCCTAAAGGGGGAATTCAAGTAACAAGACAAAGATATAATGTACTAAATTCTCAAAACTGGATTAAGGATTTTACATATAAATTATTTTGAAAAAGTAAAATTATTTTCCCATTTTAAAACTTATCTGTCTGATAATTTTAAAAGACAGAAAGGTTCATTTTTACAAGTTAACCCTTGTGAACTTTTAAATTTTTCAAATTTCATTATATTTAATTTAATATTTTACTATTCCCCAGTTACATATAAAAACAATTAACTTTTGCTTTGAAAACTTTGAGTTCCGAATTCTCTCCTTTCCACCCCACCCCCCTCACTGAGGAGGTGAGCAATCTGATATGGGTTATATATCTCTAGTCACGCAAAACATATCCATAATAGTCATATTGTGAAAGAAAACATACACACACACACACACACAAACCTCAAAAACAGAGTAAAAAAAAAGTATGTTTCAATCTGTATTCAAACACCATCAGTTCTTTCTCTGGGGATAGATAACATTTTTTCATCGTAAGTCCTTCAGAGTTGCCTTGGATCGTTGTATTGCTAATAGCTACATTCACAGCTGATCATCTTAAATATTGCTGTTACTTTGTACACAGTACATTTCACTTTGCATAAGCTCATGCAAGTCTTTCCAGGTTTTTCTGGGAGCATCCTGTTCATCATTTCTTATAGAATAGCATTACATCATAATCACATACCACAACTTGTTCAGTCATTCCCCAATTGACAGACTTCCCCTCAATTTCTAATTCTTTGACCCCAGAAAAGAGTTGTCATAAATATTTTTGTACATATAGGTCCTTTTCCTTCATCTTCATTCATATAAAAGGGAACTGATTTCACCAAGTTAAATACTATAGGGATAGAAGGTTAAGAGGGAAGGCAGTCTCAAGAGGGTTACCCACAGTTAGCTTATGTGACCTGAAGAATCAGCAAAGGAAGCGATCAACATGGAGAATCAAGAGATAAAATTGTCATGAAAAATGTTGTGGAAGTCATCGTGAAAATCCAGAGGAAATAGTATCAAGAGTGTGACTGACAGTGTCAAAGACTACAGAGATCAATAGTTTAGAACTGAGAAAAGTTCTTTAAATTTGGCAAGAGATCATACTAACTTTGGAAAGCAGTTTCATGAATGATGAAGTTGAAAGCCAGACTGCAAAGAGTTAAGAACTTGAAAAGTTAGAAAAGCAAGTGGAGGCACTAATAATAAAAACAGAACTGTATAAAAGATTCAGTTAAATAATATAATTTTTGACAGGTAAGCAAAATCACAATACATAATAAAACTATTCTGAGAAAAGTTTACTTGTCCTTTATTTCAAAAGGTACAATGGTTACCTGAAAACTCAGATATTAACCTCATTGCATAAAAATGTACCACCAAAATGTGCAACTTACACAATTATTAAAGCAACCAGCATTTTTTCATAAGGGTTCATATACATACACAAGTTTGTGTGTGCATGTATGTATATATGTATACATATATTGTAAAAATCATTAATGGATCTTAAGATCCATTAATCTATACTTTATAAGAATTCTTTCCAACAAATAGAGAGGCATTAACACAAAAGGGTTCTGAAAAAGGAAAATCCATAAGCATTTTAATTCTTTAGGCTTCACAATGGATATAAGATTTTACTGGTGCAATGTCCATTGCCGGCAATAGACACACCAAAACCAGCAGTGTCATAAAAACAAAGGGACCAAGAAAAGAAGTTTATAAGCAGCTGGAAAATACCTCTTGTTAAGCTCCATACAACAGTAAAATGAGGGACTGTGTATGATGATGTTCATGCCTCTTTGTAATGTGTTTTTAAAAATTTATTTGCAGACAAGTCAAAGTTCCAGATTTTTAACTCAACAAAGCAAGGCAGGCAGATGCAAACTAAAAAGCATTGAATCTTTGGTACTATTATGGTCAGCACTGGGCTTGATTTTGAGAATCTTGTGGCTTGTCATTTCCTGTTTTACTCTCTGTTTCATCAAGTGCACTGTCCAGTGCTTCCTGCATCAACTCATCCAATTCATCTTCTATTTGTGAATCTGAGTTGACCAATTCTTTTGTATGGCATTCCATGTCCATTTCCTTATCCATCTGTTTGGCAATGGCCTGGTTCTCTTCTAATTTATTTGTAGACTCTTCTTTTCTCTTCTCTCTAAACACCTCCACTCCCATCATCCTCAGATAATGAAGTCGTTCATTCTTGGGCACAAAAGCACGAATTGAAGTCTTTCCACGCCACCCGCACAACACAATAGGGCACTGAAGAGTATCTGGTTTCCTATATCCAAAATGTGAAAATAGTTCATTTTTTCATATGAACATTGAAGTAATTTAAAAAGTTACATGATAAAACAGTAAATATTGTCAATGATTTTATTGATAATGACTTTTCCCAGTTTTAACATGCAAAACAATCTCTACTCTTAATGCAATAATATTTATCATCTTGAATTTATATATCATTTTCCTTTAAAGTCACTTTCATGGAATGAACTAGAAAGTGTGGTAGTTGATAGTGAGCTGGCCTCAGAGTCAGGATTTAATTCCTGCCTCTGACACATACTGATCATGAAACTCTGGGTAGGCAAGTCCCTTCCTTTTTCAGTCTTCCCCATGATGAACTAAGAATAGATTGGAAGGGAAGGTGCCAAGCCATGATCATGGGGGCAGTTAGTAGGAAATCCCTATGCCAAAGTAATCACAGGTCCAGTCTACATTCCCTATGCTGAACTAAGAAAACAATAGATCTCAATGGACACCATTTTTAAGGAGAAAAAAAAATAATCAACCCCAAATTTTTTGTCCACATACATCAAAATACTTATTACTGGGCATACTGGTTAAAAAAAACTTTGCCTGACAATTTAAAATTTTGTGGTGTAGAGACCTAAGTGTGAAGAAATTCCTATGTCTGCTTCTTTCCAATTTAAATTTCTTCAAAATGTTCTTACAGTTTTAGAATTCTAAGACACTACTTCATGTGTGTTCTCTCTTGTTCTATTCCCTCAGAAATTTCCCCCCCCCCACTTTCTTATTTCTGTTAATGAAATCCCTTCTCCCATACTTCAGAGACAACTTTCATTTTTTCTTATCTTTCATTCAGACAACAAATCCTGTCAAATTTCCCATAGAATACCTCACACATGCCTCATCCTAGCTCAATTCTTCCTAAATGGTTTCCTCCAATGTACCTAAACAACAGTGCCAAACGAAAGGTCTTAAGATAACTGATATCTTTATATCACTACCCTACTTTAAAACTTCTAATTATTTTTGTATGAATAAAATATAGCCCCAGGGCGGCTAGGTGGCACAGTGAATAAAGCACCGGCCCTGGAGTCAGGAGGACCTGAGTTCAAAGCTGGCCTCAGACACTTGACACACTTACTTAGCCGTGTGACTTTGGGCAAGTCATTTAACCCCAATTGCCCTCCATAAAATAAAGCTCCAAATTCCCAATCTAGCATAACACCAACCAACTTACTTTTTACTACTTGACATTATACAAGACAATATACAATACATTAAGCACATTAATCCTCGTCTCCTGCACATATCATACCATGTTCACTCCCAGCTCTATACAGCTCTGATTATGCAGATCATACACATCTTTCAAGATTCAGCTCAACATCTACATCTCTTTGATAAGGCTCTCTCACAACTCAAATGTAGAATATTAAAATCTCTTTTCTGAATTCTTACAGCACTTATTTTGTGTCTGTACTATATGCTTTGGTATTTAATAACATATTGTTTCTTGCATTTCTTATCATTTCCACCTGTTTAAATTTCATCTGAGTTTCAGGGTCCTAAGATCAGAAGCCATGCTTGAGTTACCCTCATTGCTAATATTAGCAGGATGCACATAGAAGACTATCAATCATTTCAGAATACACAAGGAGGCAGTGATAAAAACTGCATCTCATTATTAGACCAAGGGAGGACTAGCAGAGCCTACCCCTGGTTAAGTCAACAACAGAAAGGAGAAGGATGAGGACAAAAATTCTAAGATTCTCAAGTAATTCTCTAGTTATTTCCTAATAATTTATAAAGTACTCACTTTCCTTTTGTACTTTCAACCTGTCATTCTCAGCTGAAGGAAAAACAAAGATGCCGTTTCCAAGTTTATTTTGCCAGGTAATGCCAAGAGCACCCTTAGTTTGCAGTTCTACTGCTACTCACCCAGACAGTATTCAACATGAAGAAATAAAACTCTTTTAAAGACATTATTAATTTCTCAATATTTATTTCTGCATAAGGTTCTGAGGAATGATTTTTCTTCTGAAGTTAACAAAGGAAGTTTTAAGCTCGCATTTTTATCAAGGTGCCCTCAAAGTGCACTGGTAACAGTATTTGCAATGCATATGCTAAAGAGCTGGATAAAAGTTTAGCTTTCAAATGTCCCCAGTAGTGTTCTGGAGAGGTTCTCAGTATTTGCATTTCAAATTATTTTAAATAAAATTTCATTATAAATGAAAATCATTCAAATTCCTACCATTTCAAAATACCCTCACAAAGGAAAACTCTAAAATCCTCCACTTAACCATTTAATCAAAGGACATTTATTTACTTACTGAGCATCTGGTTCATATTTCAGGACAATGCTTCCTTTAGCTAGAAGACAAATCAAAGATATTTATCTAGTACTATTTCTAGCATAAACAATGTCAAAAATTATTTAGTGATAACTTCAAATGTGCCCAGCACTGTGGAGGATACAGTCTATGTATAAAAGATGGACCATGTCTTTAAGATGATGTTTATTATCTAGCTAGAGAAACATGGTATCTATACACAAAACATTCAAACAATATAATACATTATTAAATTAAAGGGTAAAATGATGGTACAGATATACAAAAGGAATTCAGAAAAGGGGAAATTAATGAAGGATAGAGTAGTCAAGGAAGGCTTGGTTGTTACTTAAAATATGATGACATGTACAGCAAAGTCAGAATATGAAGGGTTTTGAAATTCAAACAGAGGACTTTCGATCTGATGTCGCAAAAAGTCTGGTGGCAAATTGTTTTTTATCAGTGTAAAATTAAGATAATAAAAATAATCTTTTAGGATCACAGAATCTCAAAGATGGAAAGAAACTTAAGAGGTCATCCAATCAAACTTCTATATGAACAAAGACTTCCTAAATAATGCAATACAGGGGCGGCTAGGTGGCGCAGTAGGTAAAAGCGCCAGCCCCGGAGTCAGGAGGACCTGAGTTCAGTTCCAGCCTCAGACACTTAACACACACAAAAAACTAGCCGTGTAACCTTGGGCAAGTTACTTAACCCCAATTGCCCTCCAAAAAGCAAAAAAAAAAAAAATAATAATCCAATACAACTAGCTTTTTATTAAGTACCCAACATATGCAAAGCACTGAGCTGCATTCTGTGGATACAAAGACAAAACAAACAAAAAAATCCCACATATCAAGGAGCTTATTCATATCAAACTGATTTTCACTAACCAGGACGTTACATGCACCATCTCATTTGCCTATAAGATAGATACTAAAAGTATCATTAGCTCATTTTGCAGATCAGAAGACTGAGGCACAGAGAAGTTAAAACATATGACCATGGTCACAGAAGATAAATCCAGGCCTTCCTATGAAATGCTATCTTTCAGCAAACTTGAAAAAATCCAGTCTTGGCTTTAAGACCTTTACTGATAGATAAGCCCAACTAACTTCTGAGAGAGCTCATTCCATTTTTGGAAAGCTAATTGTCAGGAAGTTCTCCTTTATATTAACCCTATGTCTACTTCTTTCCAATTTCCACCCATTACTGCTCGTTCTATTATATGGGGCCAAACAAAACAAGCCTGATCCATCTGAAGGAGTATCTACAGCTGTAGAGCCAAGACAGAGTCAAAGACCCTAGAGTCAGAAAGGAGAGCTAAAATTTGGTAGTTTGGTGAGGAGTGCCTAGATTAAGGCAGTGGAAGAGGGAATGAAAAAAAGATACAAGTGAGATAATTTGAAGGAAGAACAAAATTTGGCAAACGACTGGGTACATAGAATGAAGGCAATCTGGCACTCTTAAGAAGCAAAGGGCCACTGATAGAAACACAAAGTAGGAAGAGGATATAAAATATTAATTACTCTAAATAGAAATGTTAAATGCTGTCTCTAGCAGCATCACACATTCTACAATAATGCTATCTCCAGCTACTACCGTAATAATTAAGTGTATCATTTTTTAAAAAAGCAATAATTTTTTGTAATTATGTAAATGTAAACTAAAAATGTAAAAATTTTTTATGTAAAAAAAATTTTTTAAAAGCATATTGGAAATGATAACCTTTGGAAATACTTTTATATCCTTAGTTATTATCAGAGAGAAAATACTGGACTAAATAGACCATCAGAAAGTCCCAACATAACATTTCTTATAATCTTTTATACTTACTAACGACCAATAAAAGCTGCATGCTCATCATAAAAGAGAAATAATAAAAAGTTTCTATTAAACTGAGTCAGAAATACAGGATGAAAAAGGTTAAATCAAATAGAATAAAGGAATAGGGACAAAATTAGAGATAAAAGAATGCTTTTTTTTTAAAGAAATATGAAGTTCTTATCTACGTTAAGAGGCAAATATATGAAATATAGAAAATTAATAAACTGTAAATAAGGCTCAATTTTATGCAAGAGAGGATGAAATAATTTTTCATTTTATTTCTTCTAAATAATACTGTTCAAAATGCCAAATGAAACATAGCTTAAGTTAAATATTTACATATTATCTAATTAAATGTTTACACACAAGGCTGAAGTTTTGATCCCTTTGTTCTATCATTCAGATTCCTTTCCCACTTACTTCCAGATTACTCTTGAGATATTTTAAAATAACATATTCTATGGGTCTTATTTCTATCAGAAGCATTTTGTTATTTTGACATAAAGCAAAAAAAGATACTGCAATCATGAATTTCAATCTGCAGTGAAGTCACTGCTTTTGATTGCTTAATTTTTTGGAATGATGTCTCACTGAACTATTTTTAAGTGTTTTTGGGGGAGTTTTAGGTAAGATAGCATCAAAGAAAGCTATTTGGCAGATGAAGTTATAACAAGTAAACTTGTTTTGGAAACTCCAGTCACTAATAAAGTGGTTAGTATAATTTAAAGTGTAAAACAAGCTTCTTGAGGACTGAGACTTCAATTTTTATCTTTGTACTCACCAAGTATTGCTTTTTGAACTGAACTTGAAAAAACACTTTTTTTCCCTCTTCTGAAGATAATTTTAATGATAGGTGAAGAGTCTTGATTGTCAAAACTCTAGGTTAGGAGATCTAAGATTAGTCACAAAAACTTGGCTCATGAGAATACTTTGGCTGGTACGAATAATGGTTGTAGAAAAATATTTTTGAGAAAATGGAGGAATTAGATTTGTCTAAACAAAGTGTCAGTATCATCAGATATCATCAATAAAACCTTTCTTTATAGGAAGACAGAAAATGAAACTGAAAACATGATGATTTTAACTTAACATGAAAAAAATGTAAAAGCAAAAAAAATCTGTATTTTATAAAGCATAATGGCCAATCTAAATTAACAACATTTCTATTTTTCCATAGTTCATATAATAAAAACTTACCCATATCTTTAGCTTGTCTGTGGGTCTCACTGCTAAACTTACTAAAAAATGGGTTTTCCTGGGTTAATAGAATTTTAATATCTTCTATACACACAACAATAATTCTTGAATTAATAAATGGATACAATGTATATATACCCTGTTGGAATAAAGAAAGATCATCATAATGTCATCATTTCCAACTTAAACAAAAATACCCTAACACATCTTTAAAATTAAGAAACACAATATCTTTGAATATTAAATTCTAATAAAATTCAAGTACTTAGTGTTTTCATTTTAGCCTTGGGATAAATGCATCTCAGGTTTGAAATTTGGTGTTTGACAAGTTAGTTTCAGCATTTAGAAACTAGCTCTAAAAAACTTATAAAATTCTGTGACCAGATATAAGGAATTTCAGAGTTACCTCTTGTGCCAGGCGGAAGGCACAACCAAACTGTTCACCATCGTTATTCCGAGACCAGACTTTTATCCCTGTGTTAATAACCTGCATATGATAAAAACATACTTGAAGTTTGTGAATTATAAAGTTTAAGAGTGTGTATTCAGATGCAAGAAGAAACATTTTCACTTTTATTGAGGATATGATGTAATAAAATGGGTTCTGCTTTGTTTTTCCCTTCTAAAACACAGGTAAATAGGGGAAGAAAACTGACAAAGCAGGCCTATCCATTACGAAATGAAGATTGCTCTTTTTTAATTCAAACGTGGTATCGTTCTGACAACACGGGCTTAGGGAGGGTGACTCTGAGGTTCAATGCTTTATACAAGATGCAAATCAGATTTAGATCTAGAAGGGACCTAAAGAGCCCATGCAGCTCAAACTCCTCACTTTAGAGAACAAAATGGCCCAGAAAGCTTATGTGAATTTCTAAAGGAACATGCCGCCTCTCAAAAAAGTGAGGTTTTCCTATATATTGTCTGTATTTAGTTACAATAATTAAGACAGAGAAGACTGTAATAAGAAAGGAAGAAAAGAATAAAAGATTTTGACAAAAAGTAGAAAGGTGACCTATGAATGCAAGCTTATGCTACTGTACACTCTTTAGCTTCAAAGTAACCTTCCCAACCTGGTTCACAATGGAAGAAGCCATGTTATAGTCCAGTCTCAGGTATGAGAAAGTTTGGTGACACAAGTTTTCAGAACCACATTATATAAAGGTACTAGTACAAAATGCTCTAGTATAGGCCTCCACAAAATGCTATTTTAGTTTTATTGAAAACTTTAAAATTTATAAAACTTAAGACAAATTAACCGCTAAGAACTCTGAAAACAACACAGCATATTTTAACACTGTTAGTAACTTAATGTGGTCAGGATTATTTTTAAAAATTCAATCCTAATACTTTCCTATTTACATTTAAAAACACAAAGACAGTTCTTCATTATTAATATTCACTCAGAATTAATATTTGTAATTTGCATATTTGTAGAAGTTAAGGCTTGTTTCAAAATAAGGAGGGTTAATTATTAAAATGCTAGGTGACTTGTACCTTCATCCTCTCACTATTATTCAGCAGCACATTTCTCAGCTCCTTAGAAACCATATACAATTGTCTTTTCTTCCCTTCTTGGGTTCGAGTCAATAAATTCATCTTTGGGAATGTAGGTGCCAAGGCATAAAAATTCCTGCAAACAAAATAATGTATTTTATATGTCTTTGAGCTTAGAATTCATTAAATTATGGCTTCTTAATAAGTTCCAAACTGTTTCCAAATACATCATCTATGAAGAGATATGATTTGTTCTATACTACAGGTTTTGACTTTAAACACTTTATGATAATTTAGGGCTATTTTGCTCCTTAAATCACAAGTGGTTCCAAATTGAAGATTGGCTGAAAGAAATTTTATTTTCATGTATGTAATAAAATGTCCTTTTAAGAAACATCACCCCGCCCAAAAAAAAGAGAAAGATCACCCACCTACCCTACCATAATAAAGCTAATCTATAGGACCAGTAAGGACAGGAAAATAGCCCTGACAGCAGACCAGAAAAAGAACTCATGACTGTAATGTTTAGACATGAATAGCAAGAAGAAATGGCTAAGTGACACCACTACCAACATTTTACCTCTACAGCACTTCTTTATGCCCTACACAACACCAAAGTTTTGGGGGATGCTTATGCAAGATACTAATTATGAACTACCAGAGAATATTTTATATCTAAAGAAAAATAGAAAAATTAACGATTAAGAGAGTAAAGGGCAGACCAAGCTGCTGCAGTTATCTAAGAAAACAATGCTGAGCAATCAAAACCTTTAAAAATCTCCAATTATTGATAGGATTAAAAGCTGACATATTTTAGAAAAGTCTCCCAATAGCAATCTGAATACTTTTAGCAGCTTTAAGAAAGTGTTGAATAACACACACTATTTTCACATATGATAAGGTTAATTTATCTGAGAGGCTAATGTTTGATATAAAAGTAAACACAAATCTCATCTGAGATGTGATCAGTTTAATAAAGTGTGTTTAAAGAAAGATAAAGGGGGGGGGGAGGCAAAGTGATTGCAGGGATTCACCTGAGCTCACCCATTAACTCTTTCAGTTACCTCTATAAAGTGAATCTGAACAAATTTTAGAGTGGCAGAATCCATTAGGAGACAAAGTGTGACAGATTTCCAGCCTAGGTCAAAAAACATGGAGAATCCTTAGGTAGGATTTGTTGAGCTGGGTGGGGTAAGAGTACAGGGTGCTGCACCAGCACAGACCCGACCATAGCAGAACTGGAGTGAGCCCTGGCGAACTGATTCACTCACTACAGGGGAGATTCCCAAACCTCTCACCACAGGGCAGGGGTCTGTCATAGCTAGGTAAGAGTCAAACACAGGGCTTGCAGCAGAGGAAGCAGCTCCTTGCTCTCTCTCTTTTTTGTTTTGTTTCTTCTTCCTCATTATTCATTCAATTGATTATAATTCTTTACAACTTGACTAATGTTTAATGTGAAAGTATATGTAGAACCTATGTTGGATTGCATGCCATCATGGTGGGGAGAAAATTTGAAACTCAAAAACTTGTAGAACTCAATGTTGTAAACTAATAGTAAATATTTTTTTTAAAGAAAGATAAAAGCATTCAACAGAAAATTATTTCAAAACTCAAGTGAGGATTTGGGTTTGTAATACTATACAACCTGAACATTGGAGTTAAAAAATTATGATTAACGTAGGATACAAACTGTACACAAGTCTATTTTTATTCTGCTTCATAAATTACAAATTTATTAACAGCTGCAGCAAACACCCCAATATTTTTACCACATTAAACATTAACATTAGAGTTCTCATCTTATCTGAATTAGTTTGATAACCCTCTCATTAAAAAGGTATATTAATACAATGTATTTTATGATCTAGCTCAATAAGAGAATAATCTTTAGCTAATGACTACACGTTATTTGTTAATTCATTAAAATAAAAACAACAAATTATTCTTACTGGATAGGTGGAAATAATGGATCATCTTCAGGAATAAATACAAATGGATCTTCCTTAAATCCAAATAACTTCATTTTCTTTGACGGGGGTGGGCTAAATTATTACGTGATAAGACCAACAAATTTGTAATTAATCATCATGGTAATTAATACTATTTAAACAAAATAGCAAGAATATGTTCTTAAATTCTCCCCTCCCACCTTTCCAACCTGCTCCCCATTCCCAAGGTTCACATATAAGCTATTGAAAGAATTATGATTTTGCCCAGCCTTTGTTAATGACTCCAAGCAAAGAAAAGAAAAAATTCTTAGAAAACAAATTGTGAAGTATTATAAACTAGGAAACTATTCAAATAAACAAGGTCAAGTAGCTAACCTCTAAAACTTAGTTTCTTTAGCTATAAAAGGGGGGAAATAGGGGGCGGAGCCAAGATGGCGGAGTAGAAGCAAGACCTTCCCGCAATTCCGGCTTCCACCTTCCCCAATCCATGTAAAAAGGGCACTATAAAACTTCGGAGCTGCAGAAGCCACAAAATGACCCAGAGAAGCTAACCTCCCGCCGAGGACAGCCCGGCAGGCTGGGAGGAATCGGCCAGCACAGCGCTTTGGGAGCCGAGCCCAGCACCACGCCGAGGCTTTAGCCCCAGGACGGGCCTGACCAGCTGCCAGCCAGAGGGACTCCAGATCAGCAGCAGCTGTGGCCATTTCCAGATTTATCAATACATAGATGTGAAGGACAAGATGAGAGGCCAGTGCAATCTGGACTTTGGCACCCAGTAAGTGGGAGCGCGTGGCTTTTACCCCCGGGGCGAGAAACCGCTGAGATGCCAGCACAACCTGCCAGTACCACATGGCGGCTTCAGCTCCTGGCCTGCAGAGTGTAGGGGGACCAAGCACCAGTCTGAGGGGTAATCGCTCTTGCTTTAACCTGCTTGGATCTGGATTGCAGTCTAGGGTGGAGGTCCTGGGGTGTGTGTCCAGCTTGCCAGAGCGTGTGGAGACCTCAGAGAGGGCATCCATCTAATACCTCCGGCAGCTGACAAAACCCCAGCATTTGGGACGAAAACTCCCCTATCTGGTAGCAGAGTCCTACTGTGGCAAAAAGCCGAAAAGTCAAATAATTGAGTGGCAAAATGAGCAGGCAAAGGAAAGACAGAAGATTCCAACATTACACTCCTATTTTGGGGACAAGAAGGAGCAAGGCATGGAACAGGAGGAAAACAGTGAAGTCAGAACTCCTGCACCAAAAGCTGCAAAGGAAAATACAAGCTGGTTACAGGCCATAGAGGACCTTAAGAAGCAGATAAGAGAAGTGGAGGAAAAATTGGGAAGAGAAATGAGAACAATGCAAGAAAATTATGAAATGAGAGTCAACAGCCTGACTGAAGAAAATACCACCTTAAAAAATAGACTAACTCAAATGGCAAAGGAGGCTCAAAAAGGCAATGAGAAGAAGAATGCCTTAAAAAGCCGAATTTGCCAGATGAAAAAAGAATCTCAAAAGCTCAATGAGGAGAATCATTGCTTCAGAATTAGATTGGAGCAAATGGAAGCTAATGACTTTATGAGAAATCAAGATGCTGTTAAACAGATCCAAACAAATGAAAGAATAGAAGGCAATGTGAAATATCTCATGGGAAAAACCACTGACCTGGAAAATAGATCCAGGAGAAATAACTTAAAAATTATTGGACTACCTGAAAGCCATGACCAAAGTAAGAACCTAGAAAGCATCCTCCAGGAAGTTCTCAAAGAAAACTGCCCTGATGTTTTAGTACCAGAGGGCAAAATAGAGGTTGAAAGAATCCACTGATCACCTCCTGAAAAAGATTCCAAAAAGAAAACTCCTAGGAATATTATAGCCAGGTTCCGGAATTCCGAGATTAAGGAGAGAATATTACAAGCAGCCAGGAAGAAACAATTTGAATATTGTGGAAACACAATCAGGATAACCCAGGATCTGGCAGCTTCTACACTGAGGGATCGAAGGGCTTGGAATGTGATATTCCAGAGGTCAAGGGAGCTGGGACTAAAACCAAGAATCACCTACCCAGCAAAACTGAGTATCATGTTTCAGGGGAAAATATGGTCATTCAGTGGAATAGAGGACATTCAAGCATTCTTGCTCATTCAGAGTTGAATAGAAAATTTGACATTCAGATACAAGAAGCAAGAGAAGCATGAGAAGGTAAACAGGGAAAAGAAATCATAAGGAACTTATCAAAGTTGAACTATTAACATTCCTACATGGAAAAACAATAATTGTAATTTATGAAAATTTTCTCAGTAGTTGAAGGGATTAGAAATATATATATATATATATATATATGTCTATATATGAGGGTATATGGGCATATGAATACATATGTGAATGTGTGTAAATATGTTTACAGTTATACATAGATAGAGGGCACAGGATCAATTTAACAGGAAGGGATGATACTTAAAAGGTGAAATTAAGAGGTGAGAGGAATATAATGAGAGGAGATGGGGAGAGACAGATTGGGGCAAACTATCTCATACAGAAGAGGCAAGGGAAAATGGTTACAATGGAGGGGAAGAATAGGAAGGCAAAAGGGAATGGGTCAACCTTATTCCCATTGAATCTGGCTTGAGGAGGGAATGAAATACACACTAAATAGGGTATCTCACCCTCCAGGAGAATAGGGGGTGAAGGGGATGAGAGGGGGGGATGATGGAAGGGAGGGCAAGCTGGGGAGGAGGGAAGTTGGAAGCACCCACTTTTGAAAAGGGACAGGATCAAAGTAGAGAATAGAGTAAGTGGGAGGTGGGATAGGAGGGAGGGAAATATAGTCAGTCTTTTACAATATATCTACTATGTTATTATTTTGCATTAGCCGCACATGTACAACCTATACTGAACTGCTTGTCTTCCCAGTGGGGGTGGGTGGCAGGGGGGGAAAGGGAATGAATCTGGAATCGAAAGTTTTAAAATCAAATATTCAAATATATATATGTGTGTGTGTGTGTATATGTATATATGTATACATATACACACTATTATTAATACCATCTTACATGTAATTAAGAAATAAGATATACAGGCACTGAGGCATAGAGATGCACTGGAAAAGTCGAAACGGGTATGGGAGAAAATATGGGAGAGAGCAGATTGGAGGTGGAGATATCCTGTGGGACTGCTGTTTTGGGGGGATGGGTGGGGGAAAAACGGGGAGAAAATTTGTAACTCAAAATCTGGCGGAAATGAATGATGTAAATCAGAAGTTAATAAAGCATTTAAAAAAAAAAGAAGTATTATAAACTAGAAAACAGGACTTATAGCTTTAACTTCTATGCCAACTAAGTGTGTACTTTCAAGTGTGTACTTGCTCCATCCCACCAAAGAATCTAGGTATATTTTTTAAAGTGGGCTTCTCAGATCTCATCCAATTTAACACTGGTGTTAGAAACTATAAAAAAAAAATTCAAGTGGGGATATGAATTACTTACCCACATACACCATCTTTCTTGTTTATATCACCCTCCAAATTCTGAGTTCTTTGAATGTTTTCTTCCCCCTCAGTGTCAGTAACAGGTCTGTCACCAGTTTCTGCAGAAGCTGTAAGACTTGTTTCTGTAGGGGCTGAAGCAGTCATCTCTACGGGGACTGAAGGGCTAGATTCTGTAACTTCTGTATCCATAGGAGATTTTCGCTGGAGCTATTAGAGGACCATCAGAGTTAGGCATATATTTCACATAAATAGAACTTCAACTTGTTAATTATGAATGTGCAAGTCATCAACTCCAATGGAGAGAATCAAGGTTAAACCAGATGCTGGCCATCAAATGATACATCATGATATATCTCCCTCATTCAACCTTAATTTGTATTTTTCCTAATATCATTAATAAGATTTTGAAATACATGTATTATGAACTTAATATAAGCTAAACTTAATCTACACTAAATCTTTCAAGAGGGAAATAAGCTCCATCCCAATATCACACATGAATAAAACACAAGGCTCTGAAAATTAGTGCTTCTTTAAATGAGGAACAATTGAATGTTCATATGCCTATGATTAGACAGTTTAAAAAATAAAAGCAAGTACATCATATACTTGTGTACATATGCCAAAATGTATATAACTCTAAATGACTACAGTAAGTTCTATGGGGAAATCAAGTCTAATAAGTCGAAGGGGTGTGGTGTATGTGTACAATACGCATGCCACACACATAATCATGGTGCTAAGTGGATCATCCACACAAACAACAAGGAGGATATACTGGGGGGAGTGAATTCATTTGAACCTCACACTCATCTGAAGTGGCAAAAGAAGGAAGCACAATGCATATGCACACACAACTGGGTACAGAAATACATTTCACTTAATAGTCGCACTGGAAAGAAAAGAGAGTAGGGGGAGGGAAGGAAGAATTAGAAAAGATATATTAAGGATGGAAATAATTTTAAGCAAAACAAATGCTAAAAATGTACAAAAAATATTTAAAGCTCTTGGTGCCCATGACATGGAACAACTTATGGTTTATAAATGTAATGGCATACTATGGTGATGAACTCTTTTCAGTATAATGACCAATTAGGATCCTAAAGGACTAATAATGAAACATGTTATCCACCTCATGATAGAGAAACAAAAGCCTCAGATTTCAGAGACAAAGTTTTTGAACATGGTCATTATGGAAATTTATTCTGATTGACTATACATATTTGTAATGAGTTTTGTTCTTATATTCTCAATTGGGAGGAAGGGTCAGGGGCTGAGATGGGAGGATTAGAAGGCAGACCTTGGTGATTAACAATATATTTAAAATAAAAATTTTGAAAAAGATAATATAGTCTACTTTGCTTTACAGATGGAAAGATTTATTAGTTTGAAAAAACCTTTAGAGATAATTCTCGACCAAGACAGTAAGGTTAAGGAGTGTCCAAGGTCACACAGCTAGTAGCATAACTAGAATACAAACTCATACCTTATAAATATGAGTCCAGGAATTTTGTTGCACTACACTGTTTTCTTATGGTCTAATTAATGTCAGAATATAAACAGAAAACTCCAGATATAGACAGGTAACATTTCCATCAGATTTGTATCTGGGACGGTTTTTAGCCAAGCTTCAGACATGAATTCCATTCAAATCACACAAAGACCTCTAATTAATACCTCTAATATGAATATTCTCTGCCATGGAATGAAAGTCATAATCTTTAACCAACCATATTTAAGGAAGCTCAACATTTTTTTAATCAACATTCAGAAGCTGGTGTTTTATTTATTTCATAGACAAATCAACCTATTCTAGAATGGGCATTAGTAGTATAATTGAATACAATCATATATTGTGTGCAGTTTTAGTATGTCAGGAGGTTAGTCCAAAGAAAGGTAATTAAGGGAGACAAAAGTTAAATAGAAGTCTTCCAATGAAACATATGTTGAGAATATTTTATTTCTGGAGGGAGGGAAAAAAAAAACTAAACTTCATATAATCATAAAAGACTAAGGGGCAACAGACTTGTTTATCAAAACCACCATTTGTAAAAAAAAAAAAAGGGGGGGGGCTCCTCATATACTTTAGGGATCAACTTGAAGGAAAACAAAAAACAAAAAAATTATATCATAAGAAAGTAGTATTCAGTTATAAAACTCATGACTACTCATTACTTTTATGCAGAGCATCCCTGTCAAGTGTTACTTAGCCTATGGTTTATACTAATAACTAAGAATTCACTACATCTTCAAGTCTGAGTTTTTTCTCCTCATTGAGGTGGATAATGGGAAGGTAATAATAACACTTAATACTTGTACAGTAGTTTACAACACAAGGTAGACAAGCCCCTAGTAGTCTCCTCCTTCACACTCCCTGTACATCTTGTCTTCCCTGAACTTGTTAGTTTCAGATGTAAAGTACTACTTAGTAGAGCTGTTCTAAGGATAAATTTTACCTTGGGCTGACGTTTATTCCAGGGCATTGAAGATTTCTTGACTAATACTGCCACAAAGAATCCTCCAGTGTTCTGGTGATGTGGTAATATACGAAGACTAATGAAAAAACAAAAAAAAAAACAGACACATTCAAGTCATTCATCTATTTGGTGAATTATTTTTATGCATAAAAATAACAGCAGTAACTGAGAGCTAGTCATGGTTATTTTGTGCATAAAAAAACAAAAAAACCCACATATCCAAGTAGCATAGTGGAACAAATTATGATAAACATCATAACCATACAGTTAGCGAATTCTGTTGTTCACAAATTTGGCAGTACAACTGCTTTACTAAGAGATAGTTTAAATACTACATCTGATGCCAGTATCATGGCTCTTCTATCAGTTCATCACAAAACGACCATGACTCCCTATCTTGTAAGAACTCAGAATTCTTGTAAATAATTTGATCCCTTTCACTTGTATGCCCAGTCATTATTGTCATGATTCTGACAGCTTGTTTCCTTTCCTTACCTTTCAGGAAAAAGGTATAGAAGATAAAATTGAATATAAGTTTAAGGCATATGTATAGGGAATATAAGTATCTCAAGTGAGGATCAGTCCTTACACCTGTGCAAATACTTTTACACCCCTTAAGTGTGACCAGAGAATCTGATACACAGGTTGTATACAACTGGAATATAAGAGAGGTCACCAAAGATCAAGTTCCTGTAAATAACCAACACTCACCTAAGGGCTGTGGCACACACTGACTTGGAGATATACTTCATATACTACCACAAAGTCTACCAAAAGAATTCCTACAAATAAATCAACCATTTCACCTGAAACCTCCTAAGCTAAAAGTACATAAAACAATGTATATAGTTACCAATATATGTGAACTCACCAATGTTCTAAGTTCATTTTCTTTAAATTTTCTTCACCTTTTGGGGGGAACATAGTAGGTCGAATTTGAGTATGCCTGCTCTGAGGTACATCTTTCCAATCTGCAAACCACTGTCCATTTTTTGTCATTACCTGCAGTAAAAAAACAAAACAAAACAAAAAAACCACATCACAATTGAGTCTGAAAATTAAAAAGCACAGAGGGAAAAGTTCTATAATTCTCATTACTGCTATTAAGTTCACATCTGCATTGAAAATTACACTATAATGAAAGAGACCAAAGGCACAAGAATTTTCACAGCAACTCATAGGAAAAATGTCCATAAAAATTAAATGATAAAATCTGAAACCTTAAGTTTAACAACTTTCAGACTCCCTCACTTTAATCTTAAGCAGTAAATTATTTAATATTGAAAGAGTTTGTATTTTATCCTAGAAAAATAAAAGGATGTAATTCAAGAAATGGGAAAAAAACAATACTTTTCTTACTTATAGTACAGCTGAGAAACCATAATACCAGTATTTCTGTAGCATGTGTTGCAGCAAGCACCCTAGCATACCCAGGGTAGCTGCCAACACAGATTCTTAGATCTGCTTTTCTAAAGGAAAGCAACTCAAAATGGGTTAACAATCTTGCTTTAATAAAACATATCATTTACCTAGTTCAGGAAAAAAAGTCAGCACCCCAAACTTCAGCGTATAAAGAGGTTACAAATAGAAATTACAAGAAGACAGAGAAATAAACAGATCAAGCAGACAGGCCTCCAACTGTCTAACCATGACATCTATACCTAGTCAGTTATCAGAGAGGGAAGCATCAACATCTGGGTTTTCAAAGCAGGGGGGTTCTCAACGGCTGCCCAGAGTCTCATCTGGTCAAATCAAACAACACTTCTCAAAGTGAGCCCCAAAACAAAGTCTCACAACAGGGTTCATATAGCCTTCTCTTGGGTCAGAGAATGTAACAACCCCACTGCCCAATCACAAAGTATCTCCTGAAAAACAAGCCTCCTGCCAACAGGCTCCAGGTGCACTTAAGCCTATTAAATGGCCTAGGGGCAGGGAAGATCTTACACAATACAATCTTAGAAAGATGGCAACAACATAAATTTACATTCCCATTACATTATGACATTACAAATTATCTCATTATTAACTACACTTAATCTCTGTACCCAAATATATTATTCAAGTTACTGAATTAAATGTAATAGTAATTCAGTCATTGGTGAATCCTTCTATGAAATGAAAATGACCTTATAGCTAAAACCACTTAAACTATTTTAAATATTTTCTTCATTACCTTCCACTGTGTGATTCCAGGCATCCACTTTAAACCTGGCAACTCAGAAGAAACATCAGCAAGCTCCAAAGCTCCTGTAACAAGAGAGAAAAGAGTTAATAATGTCAGGACTTACAATAAAGATGTTAAACTATACATATGGGTGTTTATGTATGCACATACACAAATAAGCTTTAGTTAAAAGTCTCCCATTACAAATTACCATAAAAAATTATTAAAATTCAAGTTTGTTTTTTTTAATTGGGGGGAGAAGACACAAACTCCAACTCTAATTTCACCTTTATTTGCCTCAAGGAATATTTTCTAAGATTTGTATCTAACCAACTGGTTAAAATCTATGAAGCAAATTAAGTCAAGGAATGTAATGGGAATGTAAATTTTTAAGATCTTCCCTGCCCCTAGGCTAAAGTGCACCTGGAGCCTGGGATGGGAGGCTTGTTTTTCAGTAGATATTTCTTGATTGGCCAGTGGGTCCAAAAGGTTGTTACATTCTCTGACCCAGGAGAAGGCTATATAAACCCCGATTTGAGGCTTTGCTTTGGGGCTCACTTTGAGAAGTGTTCTGTGATTTGTTATGGATTCTGGGAAGCCGTTGTCCTGAGCCCCCCCGCTTTGAAAAAACCCAGATGTTGGAACCCAGATGTTGACTGGGTATGGATGTAATGGTCGGACAGTTTGAAATCTGTCTACTAGATCTGTTTCTGTCTTGATAATTCTGCCTGTGTACTTTGAAGTTCGGAGTGCTAACCTTTTCCCCTGAACAAGGTAAATGATATATGTCTGACTGATTAAAGTGAGCTTGTTAATCCATTTTGAGTTGCTTTCCTTTATCAAAGCAGATCCAAGAACCTGTGTTGGCAGCAAACCCTGAGGACACTTGGGGTGCTTGCTGCTACAAGGAATTAAGAAGGATGAAATGAGAGGCCAGAATGTTTAAGAGGGCATCATACATACTGAAGTTCTCCAAGAATGAGGGAATGGTAGGGTGCAGAGAAAAAATTCTAGGCCAGGTAATGAGCCTTTTTAAGGAAGAAGAATGATGTATCTAAATGAGGTGATTCTTGCCATAGTAATGAAGGGGCAGTGGGCTTAGCTTCTACTGTTGGTCATTCCAAACAAAAGAGAAGTGGGAATATAGGAAGGAGGTCGCAAGCTCTCCTTTCAGTCTAGGTAAGCAAATACTGAACAATCAGGTCTTTGGCAAGTTAGACTAAACTCAAATTGAGGGTGAAGTCAAGACTCATTTGGTAGCTATATGAAAGATACACCGGAGAGGGTTAAACACTGTATGCCAAGAGACCGACTTAGTGGTAGTAGCCATAAAATAGAGGACACGGATATGAAAGATTTTTTTGAGATATAATCAAATAAAAACTGATAATTGGGTTGATGTGGTACTTGAATGAAAGGAAAGAATTCAGAGAAACACATTAATTTTTAAAAATATACCACCAGAGGCAAGAGATGTTTACGTTCTCTAAGACCCCTTCCAGCTTTAAAACATGATGATGCTTAAAGACCCCCAGAGAATCTAAATAAGTGAAAGTTATATGCTTAAAACAGAAGTATGTGGCAACAAAGATATTCCAAGGAGTTGGGTAGCCCATACTATAAAACTAGCCTAAAATATTAAATGAAGTTGGAAAAACTATAAATTCGAGTGGTAATTTCAAACTGATCTTTCCTAACTGGAGCTTGTTTTTTGACAATCAAATGAAAGGAGGAGTGAGACAAAATGGAGAAAGAAAATTATAGACCAATTTCCCTCATGAATATAAATGCAAAAATTTCAAATCCATGGAGGGACTTTGGATGTAATGTGGTTTTTCCCTTTCCTGAAAGTATTTATATTTCTAAAGCAAGAAAATAAAATCTAAATTCTTAGCTGCCTTTAAAAAAAATCTTAATTACCACATGATCAAAAAACTGACCTGGAGAAGTTCTGTGTATAATTTCATTAGGTATGCATAATTCATGTAAATTATAATTCAAATAATTACTATCAAAACTTTTTAGCAATAAAATAAGAAGCAAATACTTATGATCTCAAAGGTTTTTTTTGCAATGTATTGTATATAGACAGGCACACAGTATAGAAAAATAAAGACATGGAATACTGAACCTGGAAAAGACTTAAAAAGTTCAAGATCAGAGGACCTTATTAAATAATAAAGACAAATAGGCAATTTTTTTTTAAAAGCACAATTGGAGCACAATAGATTATAAATACTGCCTCTGCAGATAAAACTAACAACAATGGTTACAATTAAATGTTTTGCGAACATTAGTCAAGGTACCAATAAATATTTAAATTATGTATAAAATTTCTTACTTTGGTCTTTTGGATATGTAATTGGAAAAGTTAAGAGCTTTACTGAAAAGTGAAGACATAGAGTTTAATATTTTTATACTGTGCAATGGTTATGGAAACCAGTGTTAGATCATACCAACTTTCCAATCAATATGTATAAAACACTGGGAAAGGAATGCAACAAAAATCAAGGCTGTACAACAGAGCTAATTTTCCTCTTAGTTCCCAAATATCCAGGTAGTTCAAGAAATATTAAACACATCATTCAACTAAATCCTGCATGCATGTACACATTTTAAAAAGATTATTTTTTACCTTCACTTTTCTCCAACAGTGAGGCTATGACTGCTTCATCCTCAATAGGATTTAATGAACATGTAGAATACACCATCCTGCCACCCTCAGCCAGCTGCTCAACCCCACGTGTTGCTATCCTAAGCTGTAAACTAAAAGGATTACATAACTAGGTTAAATAGAAATGGAGTCTGCCCTATTCCCCCCAAAAAAGAAATATACAAACACTCTAGAAAATTCTTCTAGAAGTTCTTTAAATACTTTTATCAATTCATAAAAATAGAACTAAAAAAACACTAGGTTAATGAAGGTAATTTCAAAAACACATTTAATATTTGCTGTTAAACTAGTAAAAAAAAACAGCAAATGGTCAGGGCCTATAAAATAAATAACAGTTAAAATACAGTATTTTAGAACTGGAATTTTTTTCTTCCAGAGTTCTTTCTCTTGGGTTAGGGTCTTTTAGTAGTTATGCCCTTGGGAAAAGTCAGATCTTGTCTAGCTACAGATACATTATATATCTAAGATGAAAATGGTTATAAATTATGTAGTATCTGTTGCTGGTCTGATCACCATGGCTTAGGAAACCCTTGCAATGGCAATATTTTCAGAACTTAGAACAGAATTCTTTTAGCTAAGCACTGAAACTTAGTTGGTCTACTATATAATATCACCATTTAGCAATAAAGTTTTATAAGACTCTTCATTATACAAGCAAATACTAACCAAATTGTGATGGGGCAGTTTTACATCAAAAGAATTTCACTTTGTCTCAAATCTTACAGCAAGCAATGAGAGCATTTAGGATCTTCTATTGCTTGATTTCAATATGAATAGTAAAAATCAACCCAAACTCTCAAAATTGCTTCTCAGAGATCTTCTGGATCACAAAAGGAAACTCCCAAAAAAGTAAAAATGTAATTAGGTTATTAAATTTTGTTTTCAAAATTATCAAGTTAAAAGAAATCGTTACACCATGCACATAAAAAGAAGCAATTATTTCACTTCTAAAAATTAAAAAAGACTATATTCTACTAATTGTTTTGGCATCTGATTTATATATTCTCAGGGAAATATTACTTAATCTACTACTAAGGAGAAAATAGCCTTTGGTATAGTAATACCATTCCTACTCAAATTATTTAAGATGAAACTACTTTTACAGTAAATATGGAACTTCTACATCTAAGAATATAGGTTACAAGAGCATAAAAAATTTTTGGAAAAAAATAGAGAAACAAAAGGACAATTATTATTTTATAATAAACAAGTAATTTGGATAACAAATAAACCTACAGAATTAGCACAATAATCTACATTAACATGTTGCTACTATGTTTAGATTTTTAAAATCTCTACATTAAGACTTCTATGTAGACTTTTCTGAATCCCCAATTTAAGATATTTACCATATTACCTTAGGAAAGCTTCATAAAAATTTCCCAAAAATCAGTTAATTTTGATTTTTCATAAATCAATTTGGACTATCACCAATTTTTCGGGTCTATTAATGAAATGTGAAGTTGAAATTCTAATAGTCTGATCTTTTTTCATTAGTTGAAGAACTTTAGCTAAGATAATTTTTTTTTTCAAATCTTTATTTTGTCAAACAGGTCCATTTCAAAGAAAATCTCATTCTGCAAAGTTACATATAATTTAACACATATTTTACCCATGTAGTTGCAAACTATTTAGTGTTGTCCACTTTTTCCATACATCAATGTTTTTCCTCATGGTACCATCTCCACTGAAAAGAAAAATCTGTGTATTAAAAATACTAAATAGACTCAGATAAGAATAAAGATACACTTTTTCTGACTAAATTCTTATGACTGGGTCTTTTCCTAAAATGGTAATTTGAAAACAATCTCACACAAAACTAGGAATAAACTTACTTCACTATATTTTTGAAATGCTGAATATAATGTACTGTCCACTATAAACTGAATGGTAGGGGGTAGAGTAGAAGCAGGGTCCTACTTGAGTTCTCCCCCATACCCCTCAAAACCCTCTAAAGAAATGATACACAAAATGATTCTAAACAAATTCTAGAGCAGCAGAAGCCACAAAATGACAGAGTGAAACAGATTTCTAGCTCAAGACAATCTTGGAAGGCCAACAGGAAGGGTCCTATTGCACTGTGCTCATAGCAGAGCATACAGCCCAGTGTGGGCAGCGCAGGCACAAACGGGACTGGAGCAGGACAGGACACTGAATCACTGGTAGCTATGGAGGTGTCCAGACTTCTCAACCCACAAATACCAAAGAGAGTTTCAAAGGTCAGTGGGAATCACCTGGGGAAGAGAGCATGGTCCCACCACAGCCCCAGCCCCAAGGCAGCAGCAGCCGCTTCTGGAGCTCTCGGCCTACAGACAATGAGGAAATCTAGTGGCTGATCTGGGTTGCAGAAAAATGAGCCAACGGCTTGCTAAAGGAGACCCCCCCCCCAAAATGCTGAAGAAATAATATCTTTAAAAACAGACTAACCCAAATGGCAAGAGAAGTTCCAAAAGCCAATGAGGAGAAGAATGCCTTAAAAAGCAGAACTGAACAAATGGAAAAGGAGGTCCAAAAGCTCACTGAAGAAAATAATTCATTAAAAATCAGAATGGAGCAAATGGAAGCTAATTACTTTATGAGAAATTAAGGAATTATAAAATAAAACCAAAAGAATGAAAAAACAGAAGACAATGTGAATATATCACTGGAAAAACAACTGACCTGGAAAACAGATCAAGGAATGATAATATTAAAATTATTGGTCTACCTGAAAACCATGATCAAAAAAAGAGCCTAGACATCATCTTTCAAGAAATTATCAAGGAAAACTACCCCTGATATTCTACAGCCAGAGGGGAAAATAGAAATGGAAAGAATCCACCAATTGCCTCCTCAAAGAGATCCCAATAGGAATATTGTAGTCAAATTCCAAAGCTCCCAGGTCAAGGGAAAAATATTACAAGCAGACAGAAAGAAACAATTCAAGTACTGTGGAAACACAACTAGGATAACACAAAATTTAGCAGCTTCTACACTGAGGGGTTGGAGGGCTTGGAATATGATATTCCAGAGATCAAAGAAGTCAGGAATAAAACCAAGAATCACCTACCCAGCAAAACTGAGTATAATACTTCAGGGGACAAAATGGAATTTCAATGAAATAGAGAACTTCCAAGTATTCTTGTTGAAAAGACTGGAGGGGCGGCCAGGTAGCACAGCGAGCAAGAGCACTGGCTCCAGTGTTGGGATGACCTGGAGATCGAATCCAGGCTCAGACACTTAGTACCCACCCAGAAGCACCTGGCCGTGTAACCTTGGGAAGTTACTTAACCCCAATTGCTTAAGGGTGGCCAGGTGGCTCAGCAAGTAAGAGCACCAGCTCCAGTGTCGGGATGACCTGGATTGAAACCCGGGCTCAGATACTCAGCACCACACCCAGAAATAACTGGCTGTGTAACCTTGAGCAAGTTACTTAACCCCTATTGCTTTAAAAGAAAAAAAAAAAAGACTAGAGCTGAAAAGGAAATCTGACTTTCAAATACAAGAATCAAGAGAAACATGAAAACGTAAATAAGAGAGAAGCCACTTATGTGACATATTTGTAACTCATGAGACATTTCTCAGTATTAGGGTAGTTAGAGGGAATGTGTGTGTGTACATAGATAAATAGATAAGACAGGGCACAGTGTGAGCTGAATATGAAGGGATGATACCTAAAAAAACAAAATTAAGTGTTGAGAGGAATGTACTGGGAGAAAGAGGAAGGGAGAGGTAGAATGTAGTAAATGATCTGACATAAGAAGCACAAGAAAGAGCTTTTACAATGGAGAAGAGTGAGGTGAGAGGAAATAAGTGAGCCTTACTTTCATCATATTTGCCTTAAGGAAGAAATAACATACTCAAGTAGGTATAGAAATATATCTTACCCTACAGGAAAGCAGAGGGGAGGAAGATAAAAGAGGGGGGATAATAAAAGGGAAAGGGTAATCAGAAGCAAACACTTTTGTGGGGAGACAGGTCAAGGGAAAGAATGCAGAACTCAAAGTTTTAAAAACTGTTTTTGCATTGCAACCAGGAAATAAGATGTACAGATAATGGGGTATAGAAATCTATCTTGCCCTACAGGAAAATAGAGGGGGGGGGAGATGGAGAAGGGGGCAATAGAAGGGAGGGCAGACTGGGAGAAGGGGTGGTTGGGGTGCATACTGTCCTGGGGTGGGGGAAGGGGAGAGATAGGGATCAAAATCTTGTGGAAATGAATGTTGAAAACTGAAAATAAATAAATTATATCAAAGAAAAAAAATAAACTGAACAGTAACTTTGTTTTTAATTTGAGTAATTTGGAAACTTTATTCAATGATTCAAGGAAAAATAGAGATTTTTCTGAATGCCTCACTAACTTTCAACTAAACTTAATTACTAGTGAAAACAACTGCAAAATTTTAAGATTGGAATGAAAAAATATGAATTGTAATTGTAATTTTTAATTCATTTCCTTGGCAATAATTGTTATTACTTAAAATCACCTGTGAAAGGCTTCCACATATTTTAAGTCTTGAGGTACAATCTACCTAGCTTGGAAATAAACCCACATAAGACTGTCAAGTTAGCTCTATATGATAATATAGGAAGCAAACAGGTAAATCTGACTGATTTCTAGAGTATGGGTAGGGAACGGTTTTTCTTTCAAGGATCTATGACCCACAAATAAAATCAATAAAAGATTAATAAAATAAATCTTATAATTTTATAAAATAAAGAATAAAAGTAAAAAGCAATTAATTATGGTTTTAATCTAAAAGATGGAAAGACAAAAATCTTTTAATCATGTTTAAAAATAAGAACGAAGTAAAAATTTTTAATAAAAATAAACAATTCTCTAATACAACTAATTAAATTGGGATGGGTGGGGGAAAGAGCTGGGAAACAGAGAGGCAGAGAAATACGACATAAAACACAGAGAAAGGACTTCTTAAATCTCACATGCCACCAGTGACTTCTATCCATGGAGTTATTTTAAACTTGTACTATCGCGGTACCTAAAGTCTCCCTCTAACTGGTTTGGTTCCCTCCCCTCCAAAAGACCTTAAAATAAATTCCCGGAGATCAAGGACTATGTTCTTTTTCATCATGTTTTCCCAGTGCCTACATAGATCACTTAACAAGAATATGAACTGTTAACGATCACTGACAGAGAGATCCATACAAGAGCGGGGAAAAACTGGTAAACTGACATAAAGACATGAAATGAAACAGACATCCAAAGAGATCAACATACAGGAGACACACAGAATGGAGCACCATGATGAACATACGCAGCTCATGAAGCAATGGCACCGTCTTGTGGCTTTTTGAGGCACCGCCCCTAAAGAATTTTTAAAGCTATGTTGCTTTTTACCAACGCCTGTTGGCTGTATGTAAGGGGTCTCACTATAACTTTAATATAAATCAGATGAAACTACAAGGGATTTAAGATCTGGTCTGGGGTCTCAGGTGCTTCACTCCTTCTAGAAGAGAGGGATAGAACAATCATACTTAAAACTACTTTGATTTACACCAAAATTAACTACTGTTTCAATTAATTCTAGGACATAAATTAGTTTGGAACAGTTTATGCTCCCTTTTAAAAGAGAGCATGGTCCAAGAGGATAAGGATATGCTTAGATGACATATCAACTTACAACATGCTTTAAAAATCATTATTTCATAAAAAAATTCCAATATACTTAAAAAAAAATCTTGTGTACAAGATTAAAAGATTTTAGCAAAAGTTCTATGTACTGTAAATAACATACCATATTATCAGAGGAAAAAAACAGCATAAAATACCTGCAGGGCACATCACACAGAATTCTATCATAGAAGAGAACCTCCTTCTTTCCATCCACATCTATTTGCAGTCTAGGAATGCTGGAAGCATCATGGTTTACAACCATGATACAAGGACTGCTTAACCTTTTTGCTTGATGAACCAGCAAATAGCAGCGCTTATTGTCAACATCATTAGCAATAACAAATCCCTCTGGGAATATAAAATTGTAATGTCAGATAAAACAAAAATTAATTTCACATGGTAACAGTAGGGAAAGTTAATAAAATAAGGAATGTCCAGATGTCTTCAGGGGAGAAAAAAACTTAAGCTTTAATTTATAACTTAGTAAAGGCACTGTGATGGTGAAAAAGGAGAACTAAAGACACACTTTATATACAAGCAAGTTCAAAAGTGGGATTCACTGTTCGAAGGTCAATGGCTCAAATGATATTTACAAGCTGGAAAAAGGAACAGTGGCAGTACACCAAGCTTGCTCAGCATAACTTCAGATCTTTAGTTCCTATTATGTCCAGTAAAAAAAAAGCAAGTAAATATCTACAGCCTTCAATTATCTTCACTGTTGTTCTAAAACATTTCCTAAAAAAATAATTATCCAATGAGTTTAGTTGAAAACATTAGGAAGACAAATCAATATCCCTGGTACAACTCCTCTGTCAAAGCTTTTTACTACCAAATAGCAGAAAATAACACACAAAAAAAAGAGAGAATAAATTCCTGTTCATGAAGGTATTGAAACAGAAGCAGAGTTAAGAGATTAATCCATGGCTAACAAGCATGCCCATCTAAACAAGACTATAGCAAAGAAATATAAGGGCCAACAATGAAAAACATAAGGCAAGTTGCTCCACTGTTTCAGGATTGCATAGTATAGATTTACTTGTAACTAATGCTATTCCCCAATAACAACATTAACTAATAATTTGAAGATTTTTTACAAAATTACTTTTGAAGATATCAAGTATATTTTAGGGAGGATGGAGAGCCAAAAGCAGAGTGGGAGTGTGAGGTGGCTATCTGGTTCACTGTAACCTACATTAAGCATCAAAGTTAAGTGCTGATTTTACTGTTTAATGTATTGTTTCCTATAGACTTACAAGTAAAAAGCAATCCCAAAGACAAACTCCTTTACAGACTTGAAGAAGCTTTATTTAAACTACTTTTTGCCCTTTAGCTCATGTAACCAATTAGTTTTAGAATCAATTTAGTCCAATAACCAATCAGTATAAATTTTTCATTTTTAACCCTGTTTTGGAATGTAACAGATTTGGTCAATAAATCAGAAGCTGGTAATGAGAAAAACAAAACTGCTACAAAGTACAAACTACCCGAGAAATAAACTAAGTGTCCTGCCTTGCCCTGCTTATATAATGATACTACAAATTTACTGCTAAGAATAAATGGAATACCTAGGAACAATTTTCAAAATAATTAATCAAGGACAAAAGCATCACAATTTGTGAATATACAAGATTTACTTATTGAATTAACCTGGAATATTACTAAAAAAAAGTTCCTACAAGCAGGAGTTAAATATTAATAACAACCTCCAAACATGGAATAGCTACTGTCATATCAGGAATATGAAATTTGTAATTGATAAGTGTGGTACAAAAATAACCAGCTTTGTTTTAATTTTGAAAACTATCTCAAATTAAATAAAGCACTTAAATTTTACAAATGCCATAGTTACAGAGTATGTTTGGCCTTTCCCTCAACCATACGCCAAAACATAAACCATTTCCCCCATCTAAACGATATGCCATCACATACCTGGAAAGGAAACATTCATATCAGCATGAAGCATTTCAATTAACTGGGCAGTCTTTGATCCTGGTGCTGCACACATATCTAAAATCTATTCATGAAAACAGGAAAAAGTATTTCATGTTTTTGTTTTGAAAACTTATATTCTCCAAGGAAGTTTTATGAAATGCACTAAAATATATTGCTGTGTCCTACCTACCCCCTTAAGGGCTACTGCAAGCATGAACTGAGAAAATGCTTTGTAACCAAAATGCCAAAGCCACTGAAAAAATTAAGTTCTGCCTCTGACCCCATCTAGCTGCTTCGACTAGTCGTCCAAGTTCCCCTTTAGACAATATGGAAAAATAAGTTATGAACTGAAAAACTTTTCTTTTTAAACACTTAATATTTGTTGAATTGGATGATGGATGAATGAGTTCAAATATCAATTAATACAGCAGCAGTGGATAGAGTGCTGGGCCAAAATGAGGAAAATCAGAATTCAAATCTGGCCTCAGACACTTACAAGTTATATAATCCTGAGCAAATCATTTAACCTCTGTTTGCCTCAATTTCCTCCTCTGTTAAATGGGAATAATAGCATACCTCCAAAGCATCTGTAAGGATCAAATGAGATAACAATTATAAAGCACTAAGCACAGTGCCTGGAACATATTAAACGTTATATAAATGGTAGCCATTATTATTTTTATATGTAAAAGGCAAACCTTAACTAATTTTTAAGTGGGTTTGGCGTATACTAATGTTTCCAAGTAATCCTAAATCCTTTAATTTTCTTCTACATTAAGAAAAACACTATGGGATAGCTAGGTGGTGCAGTGAATAGAGCACCGGCCCTGGAGTCAGGAGGACCTGAGTTCAAATCCAGCCTCAGACACTTAACACAAAAACTAGCCTTGTGAGCTTGGGCAAGTCACTTAACCTCAATTGCCCTACCTTGCCCCCTGAGAAAAGCAAAAAAGGAAAAAAAAGAAAAACACTTTAAGTTTTAAAAATAAATAGTACCTTATGATGAGGTTGAACATTAAGCAGCAAGGGTGGAATCATACTGACAGCTTCCTGACGACTAATATTTCCCTGAAGAAATAAGTATCAGTAAGTACATATGTTTATAAAACTGCAAATACACACGAACACAAAGACACCTATTTCATGAATAAAAAGTATTTTACTGCAGTGTATACACAAAAATAAACATAATTTGCTATATAATCATAATCCAAATAGATTTCAATGAACGTCAAGTCACTTTATAAGATAGTTTTGTCATAAAAGTGTATATTAAGGGGGGCGGCCAGGTAGCACAGCGAGTAAGAGCACCGGTCCTAGAGTCGGGATGACCTGGGATCGAATCCAGGCTCTGATACTTAGCACCACACCCAGAAATAACTGGCTGTGTAACCTTGAGCAAGTTACTTAACCCCGATTGCTTTTTAAAAAAAAGTATATTAAGGATATCTCTTGATAGTTCTCTCTTCCTTCATGCCCCACCATCCCCCAAAAGGACTTTGACTATATGCAGCAGATAACGAATCTCAGAGCTGGAAAGAACCTTAACTAATCCAGTTCAATTTCCCATCTAATGTAAGAATTCCACTCACAATATGCCCAAGAGTCATTAAGCCTATACTTTAATAGAAGTTCTAGTTAAAGATGATGACAACCCTTTACAAAGCAGGGTCATTCCATTGCTGAAGAGTTCCATTTTGGGGAAAGATTTTTCTTATGCTGAGACAACATCTACATTACTGTGAACTTTCATCTTCTAGTCCTATTTTTGCTCTCTGGGGCACCACACGAAAAAGGTCTACAGGATCTTGAGAGTGACAATATATCAAGGATCTATAAGCTGTAGTCTCTCTCTTTTCCAGGTTCATCACAAGTAAATTCTGTGATTCTCCCCATAGTATGCATAGTCAAGCAAAACAAATTTCCACATTGGACACACCCAAAAATGTGTGAAAATATTGTTAGAAAGAGAGCTACATGCTTCACCATCCTTACTCTAAAATCATCGTTAACAAAGTCTCTCAAAATTATTTTATATGGTTGCTATTGTTATTATATAAATTGTTCTCCTGGCTTTGCTCACTTAATTTTGCATCAGTTTGTACAAATCTTCCACGTTTTCTGAAATCATCCTTTTTATCACCTTAAAACACAATAGCATTTACATTATGTTCCTATACCATAATTTACTTACTCATTCCCCAACTGATAGGCACCTCTTTTGTTTCCAGTTCTTTCCCACTACAAAAAGAACTTCTCTAATTATTTTTGTATATATGGCTCTTTTTCTTCTTTTTCAAATGTCTTTCGGGCACAGACATAATACTGGTATCTCTGGGTCAAAAAGGATTTATAGAGTTTATAGTGCCTTTTTGGTCATAGTCTTAAATTAGATCTTTGTCATTTGGTGAGGTACCCAAATATCTAACCTCAGGCCCACAAAGTTTCACTTTAAGGAGAATAGGAAAGCAAGAAATAAAGTGAGTATAAATTCTTAAAATTCCTTTGGTTCTTTATTACAAATGGGCTGGATTAGATCACTTCTGAAGGTTCTATACAACTCAATTATTAAAATATTTTTTTTTTAAACTGGGCTTTTTAAGTAAGTCAACTGATATAGAAGACTTCTATAAAGTTGGAAGTATTATTCATTTTCACACATTGTGAAACATAGTCTTTCAAATGAATTATCTAAGCTCTTTCTTTAACCAGTATATTAAAAATCTGTCAACTGCATTGGAAAGTCATTTAATTCAATTCAACCCCTAAGCAAACTAAAGATCTCATCCCCGATAAGTCATTATCCAGATGCTATCTGAAGACCTCCACACAGATCAATGGCATCTGAGGCTAGAGGGTCTCCACAAAATGAAAAAAGTTAAATACTATTCCATTTTTCTTTGTTTCATTCTGAGCCCAGACTGAAATGTCAAGTACTTTGTAAACCTCAGCATCTGTCCTCCCCCTTTCCATCTAGAGTCCCTTATGTGAGGGCTCAGATGTATATGTGGACAGGATAATAATGGAAAAAGGTGAAGAGGTTGACTTTTAAGCCACAGAGCCTCCAAGATTCCCTGATTTGGGAAATGGGAATGAAAATAACGGGAAGATAACTGAAGGTGTGAGGAGAACAGCCTGGGAAGACCCTGGTACTTGAGGCAACCAACAAAAAAGAACTATTCTACTGTTTGAGCCCAAGGGTTTCTGCTGTGATTTCTAACTTCTTTTTTTTTTTTAAAACAATCGGGGTTAAGTAACTTGCTCAAGGTTACACGGCCAGTTATTTTTGTGTGGGTGTCAAGTATCTGAGGCCGGAACTGATCTCAGGTCTCCCGACGCTGGGGCCAGCACTCTTACTCATTGCACCACCTGGCCGCCCCTAAGCAATTGGGGTTAAGTAACTTGCTCAAGGTTACATGGCCAGTTATTTTGTGTGGGTGTTAAGTATCTGAGCCCAGAACTGATTCCAGGTCTCCCGACTCTGGGGCCAGTGTTCTTACTCACTGTGCCACCTGGCTGCCCCAATTTCTAACTTCTTAAGCCTCTAGGAAGACACAATCTCTCTTTCATTCCTACTTTGCTCCTCATTCTTCAACCATCTGAGGAGTAAAAATAGTTTATAGAGGGGTGGCCAGGTGGCTCAGTGAGTAAGAGCACCGGCCCCAGTGTCGGGATGACCTGGGGATCAAATCCGGGCTCCAATACTTAGCACCACATCCAGAAATAAGTGGCCGTGTAACCTTGAGCAAGTTACTTAACCCCGATTGCTTTAAAAAAAAAAAAGTTTATAGAGTTGTGACTCTTCTCTGATAAACTCTAATGCTGTGAGAACTAGCATAGATTAAAAAAGACTCCCTGCCTGCCTCTTTTCTGAGATAGGGCTGAGCTACCAGGAAAGGAAAGAACACTTTATTTATTTGATGACAACAGTGTCATCCTTGGCTTTTCCTTCCTTGTAGCTCCTAGAAGTAGGAGGGTGTAGGAGAACGAGGAAAAGTGGTAGGTTACAGTCACCTGCTAAAGAATCAACCCTAAAATGCAGATATGGAAATCCCAACTCTCTATCCCCCTCTTCCCTGACCAAGTCCTCACAATACTCTTGTGCCCAAGGAGAAATGTACTGCTGACATAAACTCAGCAATATGTGGATCTCATAAGCTACCATTAACCAGCTCTGTCATCTTGGTGGAGTCATTTCACTTCTCTGGATGGCAATGTTCTTATACTAATTAAAATGTAAGCTTCTTGTGGTAAAGAACAGCTTCATTTTTGCCTTTGTGGCCTCAGTGCCACGAACTTTGCACTTAGTAGATACTTAATAAACACTGGTTGAATTAAACTATAAGACAGATTTGGGGAAAAGGCTATAGTGGTACTCAATTTCTAATGTACCTCTCAAATGTAATATATTCTCTCAGTTCATGTCTGAAAAAACAAAACTTACAGATTCGGTTTCGCTAACCAAAAACTGGTGAAATTTTTCTAGCTGTGGAGACTTCCTCAAGATTTTTCGACTCAGATTTGTGTGCCATGCAAGCTCTTCTGGGTACCTAATAAAAAAACCAAAAAATGTTGGAGATACTTGGTAATCTCATAATCAAGTGATTAAAAAAGAAAGCTAAATATTAAATCAGCAGATTATTTTTTCTAAAGATAGTTCAGTAACTTTGTAGTCTAAAAATAGATAAATTTTAAAATGTCTAAAACAATACCTCTGAAATATAAATAAGAATGCCATCATAAAGCATGAAATTCTAACAAAATGCCTTTCAATGAAACTGTGAATAGAAACACATATATTTTGTACATTTTCATTTCTGAACCGTATTGGCTCTCCATGGAATAGAAAACTCGATACAATTCATTTCACTATTTCAACAAATTCTAAAAGGACCTGCTTAAATCTGTGAAGATAGACTGAATATACCTTGTTTCCCCGATAATAAGACACTGTGTTATTATTTTTTTGGACAGAAAAACACCAGAGGGCTTATTTTCAGGGGAGTGCTTATTTTAATGAACATTGACAGCAATTTTAATAAACAGATAAATGTGAACAAAAAAATGTACCTTTATTCAATAAGCAAATCACTGGGGAAGAACAGGATGAGGCACTCACTGCTGCAGCTCTGATTGGATGCAGCTCGGAGCGCGGCGTGCATTTCACGGTGGGGGGAGACGGTGCATACAGAGGGTACCGTGATGTAGCATGTAGTGCAGGGGATCACCTTCACTACAGTAGCAATCTCAATAGGGCTTATTTTCGGGGGAGGGCTTATTTTAGAGGAATCTTACACAGTAAGGGGAGGGCTTATTTTCGAGATAGGTCTTATTATCGGGGAAACACGGTTGTCTGCCAGACTATACTTCAACAGTCATGTTATTTCATTAGTGCAGGGACTCCCTTGACCTAGGAAAATCATAACTACCCCACACTTTCATGTGCTGTACAGACAATAATTGGTAATGAGCCTCTCCAAATTAAAACTAAATCTTTGTAAGACAGCCATCACCAGACTGTGAGGTCTCTCCAGCTTGGTGAAGCTTTCTAGAGATCACTCTTGTGGCATTAATACCAAGGGCTACCTCCACAGCACAACGCAGCACTTGTGAAGATCTTGGATAGATGGAGCAGCTAGGTGGCACGAATAGAGTGCCGGCCCTGGAGACAGGAGGACCTGAGTTCAAATCCGGCCTCAGACACTTAACACAAAAACTAGCCGTGTGACCTTGGGCAAATCACTTAACCCCAATTGCCCTACCTTACCCCCCGCCAAAAAGAAAAAAAAAGATCTTGGATAGAGGACTGATTACAAGTAACATAATTTTCTGGGTGTGTAAAATATGACTTTTAATGAGTACCTAGTTATACTACATTTTTCCTGTACGGTGAAAAGATCCCAGTAGCAATCACGGGCATTAGATACAAAAGGACAGTAGAGACATAAAGATTCAGTTGAGTTTATTCTGCCTTCTTAATGTATGAACTTTCAATACTTAAGACATTTTAGACAATGAATCAATTTTAGATATGAGGCAACTAAGATCTAAAAAGCTGATTTTAAATTTAAGCTTCTTCATTATGTAGAAAGTTTTTATGTTATAATGATTTACATAACAAAGATCCCCCCCCCATCCCCATCCCCATCCCAGGATATCCTTTCAATATCTTCAAGGCCCATGTCACCCTACTGTTAAAAACAAAAAAACAAAACACAGATCTGGGAAAACAATGTCAGGTCAAAATCCAGGTCTGGAAGTATGATTAGTAAATTGTCCCTTATAACTGTACTTATTCTGTATTGATTTGAAATTGTTCTTTGATAAAAAGGACTTCTTTCTAAACAATATATGTGAATCCCTGAATATGCCTCAAATTTGCAAGAGTGAATAATGGCTATACCACAGATAAATGAAATTCACAGATAATTTGAAAATTTTTTCCTATTGTTTTTTTGCCATCATTTATTTATTATATTTATTTATATATTATATATATATTATTTATAGTCAAATGCTATTACTTTTTCCTCTGACTTAATTATTCTTTATCCTTCTGGGTATCTGGCACCATACCATCAACCACAACTCTCCCTCTACCCTGCATTAATGATCTTGACATCTCAGACAATTCTTTATATTCTTGACTTCTTCTCAGACCACACTCTAGTTTTTGATGGGTCCCCTTTCTCCTTAAATATTCCTTGATCACTAGTTTCATCATATTATTCCTCTGCACAAAGAGCTTCAATCATTTCCTACTCTTTAATTGATTTGCCAATAGAACACTTGAGCTCAAAATACATAGTCCACATTTTGGTGTGAATGGATAAAGGATTATGGAATTACTTTCAAGATTAATGCACAGGAAGAGATTACAGAAATTTTAGACAAAAAATTATGAGGCTATAAACTATTCACCAGTATTATTTGTGTTACTTTCATTTCTTCAACCAGACCAACCTTTTAATCCCTCATATAATTCTTTTGTTTATTCCACATTACTTAGTAAAATGCTGAACACATATATGGTAAGTACTCAGTAAAAGCCTAATTGATGAATTTCGAACTTCTTCACCTCAAAAAAACTTAACTGAGTCAAATAAATTTACTTCTAATTTCATAATTTCTTCCTCAATCTGATGAAGATGCAATGGAACACTGAAGTGCTCAACAAAAGAAAAAAGAGAAAAAGTAGGTCCAAATAGTCAACAACAACAAAAATACATGAAATATACAAGACCCACTGACAATTAGACAATAATAACAATAAATAATAATAATGATGATAACATTAATAGCTGGTATTTATATAGCACCTACTATGACCCAGACACTATGCTAAGCATTGTTCTACAAATATTGTCTCATTCTATCCTTTCTAAACAACTGTGTGAGGTACTATTATTACTCTCATTTCACAGTTGAGGAAGTGAGAAAACAGTTAAGTGACTTGCCCAAGGTCATACAACTAAGTGTTTAAGGCTAGATTTGAATTCAGGCCTTCTTGATTCCAGAATTCTATCCATGGTGCTACCTAGATGGCAAGTAAAAAGGGGGAAAGCATGGTTATATACCTTGATGTAGCTGAAAACTAAGAATTTAGAGAAAAAAAGTATTTATTTTACAATTTTTATTTTCAGTTTTCATTGACTATTATAAAAATCTTTATAACTCATAAAATAACCTAGATATTTCAAAATTGACCAACAAACTTGAAGGCATCATTGTATAATAAAATGAACAATGAATGTGGAGTCAGAAACTCTGGATTCAAATATAGGTTCTGCTATCTATTCAATGTCACAAAAATAACAATATTTAATCTCTTACAATTTTAGTTTCCTAGTCTAGAAAATATAAGGAAGCCAGACAAGATTAATTCTGTTGCCCCTTCTAGATATAGATCTACGAGTGTAATACTTTGTTTTCTCTCAATATTCTATATATCAAAATAGCCAGGTCAGAGTCTTAAATTTGTGTTATTTATATCAGATTTACCTTAAACTAAAAATCATACACAAAAACCCAGCTATACAAAGCAGAATATGACAGACGGCAAAGAAATGACACAAACAGCAGGACAGAAAAAAAATTATTTCTGAATGTACTACTCAGGAGTCAGGTGGGTTCAACATGGGAGCAGAACAGGATAAAAATTTCAGGACAAACATGTGCAATAAGTTCTGAAACAGTGGGCATACTGGTCTAAGAGGAATGAGGCAGAAACATTAGGGATGTCACTCTCTAAAATTAGCAAAAAATCATATCAAAGTGTTATAAAAAGCTGCAAAGGTAAGCTACAGTCATTCTGCCAAAGAGACTGAATATTGGGTTAAGTTCATATGTCATCACAGGCAGTGAAATCAGCGTCCTTGGGTCTTAGATTGCCTTTCAAATAATACTAGAATTAAAGAGTCATGCTAAAAGCATATCACTGCTTTGAATTTAACTAGAAATCTTGGCATAACTGGATGAAATTTTAATTTGACTCTTCATGGTTACATGGAAAATGTGAAATTAAACTAGATGCTTTGCACTGGTAAGAATTTCAGTTATATTTTTATTACCAAGGCTCACTGACTGTGCCTGGGATGTCTCAAATTCCTGTGTTTTTCCTCTTTGCCCCATACATCCTTTCTCATCTTTTAACTTGTTATATAACATTTTTGTTTTTAACTTGTTACATAATTTATATCAATTATTTTAATATAAACCTTCCCCACATATTAACAAATTCTCATTCACACTCTCATTTTTAGTATGACTTAATGTGTATCAGTTTCCCAACTCACAAAAGCGAGGACTAGGTATAGAAGCTGTAGTGACAGCATAACAAACAGAAACTAATCAATCAGGCTACAAAACCATTGTTTAGTTGCAAAGCTTACTTCAGAGAAAAATTAAGCATACCAGCAGTAGCAATGATTAAAATACCAAAGTAACCAGACATAAGTAATTTGATTTTACCTACCAGCTTAAAGGCTGTGGTACTTCAACTTTCTGACCATCTACCACCAGATCCTCTAGTTCCTTGAAATACTTGTTCTTCAAGCAATGGAGAATTTCCTTTGCATGGCTGTTGAGAGGGGACATATAGTTTAATTGTTGTCAACCTGATTTAAAAGAAAACTTAACCTTACTTTTTCCCCTTAAGAAATGTTTCAAAACACATTGACAATCCAAAGCTAACTTTTTTTATGCTTGAAAAGAAGGCATTTGTCATTTTTATCATTGCCCTTATTGGGGAAAAAAACCCTAAACATTTCCCATTTTCCTGCTACTTTAGAGGTGATGGGTTTAAAACATACTTTATTACTATCCTCTAGAATTATTCCTGCAATATCATTTCTATGATCTAAACCTTTTAGTCATAAAAGCAGAAGGCAAAAGACAGTAAGGAAAAATTCTATCGAGGTGAGTTAATTCTGCAATTCTTTTCCCCAAAGGCCAAAGAATCCTTTTCATTACAGCTCATGTTAAGAACATTTTCTCATTAGTAATTTTTTTCTGGGAGCAGTAACATTTTTAGCAGTAACATATGCTATTATAGTCTAAAAATTAATGCATTAACTGACCTGAGCATATTTCCTACTCTGATTGATATCATTAGTTCATTTAAAACTTCTTGGCACTATTGAGAATATAACAAATAGACAGAAAATAAAAGTTTTCCCATCATTCCAAAACTTCAATTTTCATCACCAATGATAGCAGAATTATAATATTTGAACTACAAATACTTCAGTTTCCAATGTGATTATAAGATACTAAAAACAGCAATTAAGAAAGTAGAATTCGGAAGAATTAGACCAAACCAAGTATAAAATAGGGCAAATCCAAAGTATTGTGGAATCATTTTACAAACTTTCTTAGGGAAGGAAAGATGCAGATAAAAACAAAAAAATGTTGTCAAGAAGACATCAATAACTACTAACCCATCTGCCACCCCGCCTATGGTAATGATCAAGTATTAAGTATGTTAGTATGGCATATTAAGCCTATCAGCGCTGTACTTGGGAGAGTGTATTGACTCTGGAGTCGGTAGAGGCCTAGAGTCAAATTCAACTTGTTGATGCTTAGTACCTGTATGACCTTGCCACAAGTTCATCTCCCCAGGCCTGTTTCCCTGTAAAATGAAGAGGTTGGACAAACAGTCTGAAATTCCTTCTAGCTCTAGACTACATCCCAGAAGAGAAATGAACAAACAGCTTTGACAAATAAGTTTCTACAGCAGATTACTACTTCATGTTGGTTGTAAGAAAATACTACTGAGTTTATTATTTCATTAAAAAACACATTTGACTCAGTAAAACAGAATGCAGCCTTAAAGGTTTTCTGCCAACAAGGAATATCTCATACGTGTTAAGATCACAGAAGACTAAAAAAAAAAAAAAACCAATCACTGTAATAGCCCTTAAACAAATTTCTAAATATTTATACCAACTAACCCAGAAAAGATGATGTATGATGGTCAACGGTATTTACCATGGATAATAAACAGTAAAAATTTCAAAAGGAAGGATTATCTAGTAAGACTGAAGTTCTCCAAGTGCTCTCTCCCTTATGAATAATAAATACTGTGACTAGCACATCAAAGCCCAAAACATAGCAGCTACCCTTTATGAGGCCTATGGCCTCTCCAAAGATCAATTCATGCAGTAAAAATCAACTGGACAAAAAATGCTTATTGCCTAGTCAGTCTATATGGTAGGTATATACAAATAGATAATGAGAGAAATGAATGGGAGAGGTGACTAGATGATATTTGGAAAACTATGCATGTCAAAGTTTCAAAGCTGCCTCATTGCCTCACAATGACTGGCTTTGCCCGCACACACACACACCCTCCAGAAACTCAAATCTTGGCTGACCCAGAAAAAATGTAATATGCATATAAAAGCAAGTTTCAACATATTACCTGACCCTTAAAAGCATCATGACAGAAGACATTATCAGGCAGCCTATGTATGAGAGGAAAAAGCTATAATGTGATATTATAGTCTATATATATATATATATATATATCATAGATATCACAGTCGGGCAAGGCTTAACGTGTGCCAGTCCTGCAACCCACATAAAGATGAAAGGCACATTGGACCTCGGCAGATGACAGGGTCAGGAATACCGTAGAAAGATTAGGCAAAAAGACGTAAAAAAAAGTACATATTCAATACTGAATAATGTCTACGATAACAGGACCTAAGATAGTATTTGTAGCAACTAATTCAGAACACAAAAAGTGCGATGGTCAAATCATGGATTATGCTCTGTGCAAAGTGCAAAAGAGAGATTTTCTTATAAGACTGTTGGAAGACAACTTTTTAAAAATTTATACTGAGATTATTTTTTTTCTAAACCACAGGTTCACAACTTCACATTTCCCTTAGCCCTCAACGCATACTTGTCATTTTTCGTGCTGGTCACATAACTGAATTCCCAGAGCCTGTGTAAGGCGCAGACCATCTTCCTCCCCCTCCCGGGCAAAGCCCACCCTGGCCTACCCTCCTGGACCATGCCCACCCAGGCCTTACCATTTGTACCCAGTGATTCTCAGAGTGGCTGGGAGGGGCTCCCGGAGGGCCTGCATAAACTGCTCCCACTCGCCTTCGGGCACGATCTTCAGCTCCTGGTAGTAGTGTTCAAACAACTTGTTCTCTTTGATGATCTCGGGGTAACCGCCCTCCCAGCCCTAAAAAAAGGCGAAAAAAGATGAAGAGGGCACCCGCGGCTGTCCTCCTAAGTGCAGGGAGCTCGCGGGGACCCCGGCGGCCAGGAGCACAAGGAGAGGCCGACAAAGGCTGCCCCCACCGTCCGCTGCTCCGGAGTCCGCCCCGCTTGGGCCTCCAGCCCATTTCTCCAGTGGCCCGGTCCCGGCTGCCCCACTCCCAACTCCCCTCGGGAGCACGGCCCTTACCGACTTATCCCGCTTCCCGTCCCCGTCCGCCGCGTCCTCTCTAGACTCCGGGCGTTGCTGCGGCTGCTGCTGCGAGCGCCGCCGGTTTCGATACCGCCGCCCCATGCTGCCGAACTCGGCGGCCACGCGACGCGCCAAGAGCTTCAGAATGATGCCGCTGGGCTCGTCCCACCTCGAGGGGGGCCTTCTCCTTAGGCCCCAGCCTAGGGAAACGTTGCCTACCTAAGAGCCTATGGCTAGGAGTGGGAAAGAAATCCTCAGGAACCCCGAAACCTTACTTCTCCGCTGGAATAAGCCCTTGGAAAGCCGGCAACGTTTTTGACAGCGGACAACCATAAGAACAAAACCTCCAGAAGTCTTTTCTGTGAAGGGCTTTGTTTTGCAGGCACTGCGTTTGGCACCCTAAGCCGGGGGCGCAGGCGTAGTGCGGTGCGGCTCGTGGGCAGGTCTGGGGAGACAGGCAGAGCGACTCGGGAAAACAGGTGACTCTTAGAATTACCGGCATTCTTGATTTGTTGAGAATCGGTCACACGTGGATCTTCTGGGGGCGGGGGTATGAAGGGGAGGAGAGAAAGGAGATCCTGTAGTGCAATAGTAGGCCTTTCTCCGGAGTTAAAAGGACCGCCTGCCCAATCGATGTTGTCGGCCCCTGACCTTCCGATCCTCGGCCCCTCCCCTTAGCCGCCTCCTTTGAAATCTTCCTCGCCGGTTCTTCTAGATTTGTCCAGTGTTACTTTGTCTTTGGGTTGAGGTCTGGCGTCTAGACCGGAATAAAGCCGCGACCTCAGATCGCAGACCGCTGTTTGCTCCTTCCTCCCTCACCCAGGGGCGTTGTTGCCAAGTCCCGAGCTTTGCAGCGGCCAGAGCCCCAGCCCTCCTGCCGGGACCATGATGCGCGCCGAGGAACTAGGACCTTTTGAAACGTTCTCCCTCTTCGTAGCTTCCTTCGAGCTGATGCTCTGCGTCTTGCAATGGATCTTAGGGTCGCCCTACGGCCGCCACAGCAGCCCCATCGCCGGCTTAGGCGTGTGTGTGCCGGGGAGGCTGGCGTGGGTCGTACAGGAGCTGCCGAGCTTGCTGATGCCCCTCTACGTGGTCACCTGCACCCCGGCCCAGCGCCTCAGCCACTGGCCCAATCGCATTCTCCTGGCCATCTTCGTCACCCACTATTTACAAAGGTAACGGCGTGTGAGGCATGGGGATCCCTCCCCTTTCCCCCTTCTCTTTTTCCTCTTCCCCAAAGGAACCGGGGGTGTCTGGAGTCGGGGGTGACCTCCAGCCCCTCTAAAAGCGCCCCCCGCCCCGGTGAATTTTGCTCCCCAGGTGGAGGCAAAGGAGAGACTGGGTGTCGAGTGTTCAAATAAAAGAAGAGAGCCCCTCCTACCGGGACGCTGTAGGAGGCATTGGTGGCTCCTATTTTGTCATTGATATGTGTTGTCCCGCCACGCCATCCTTCTCCTGAGGATGCGCGGTGCCAGACAGGGAGCCTCACCTGAGAGCCCCGGCCCCCTCCACCCCACTTAGAAACCTTTGTCCCTTTTTTTAGCCTCACTTTTTAAATGCATTGTAGGACTTGAAAGGTAATTTCTTGTTTTCTTTGGCTAATTTGTCGTTAAGACATCAATCGCGATGTCATTCAATCTCTTCCGGAAACAAAAGACCAACCACAGTGGCCAAGGAATAGATGCAACGTCCATCTTCCGGTGATGAGCCTCTCTGTACTTAGCGAGTATTTGGAAAGTTGACCCCATCAGTTGCCAGGAACATACTGGAAGCCTTTTCTAGCATGATAGAACCTACAGTGATTTCCAGAGTTAACCTTCTGGTGAGGTTGGGAGCAGGACTTTGTGAGTAAGGTCCCTTCCAAACAAGGAGTCTGGATAGAGTTATTAAACAACTTCACAAGACAAGACTACTCTGTAAACCAACAGGTCGTTGGAATCCTCAACATCTGTGATGTGTTTGGCATAACTCACAGCGTCTATGTAACCTTTAATTGTTCCAAAGTTTCTATGTCTACAGTCTTTCTAGTAGTTTACTTACCTATTTACTTGTTGTTTTCCTCCAATAAAATTAAGCTGCTTATGGCAGAGATTTTTGTTTTTAATTTTGCATACCCAGGACCTGGCAAATTTAAGTGACTTGAGAGAGACTGGAAACTGGAAGATCAGTTAGGAAGCTATTGAAAAATTCGAGCCAGGTGAGGTGAGAAGTGCATGAACAAGTGTTGTCCTTTGATGTGGAGAAAAGGGAAAGAATATGAAATATTATTTCTGCTAATGTTCCTATTTGACCAAACACATTTCCTTTTCGTGGTGTGCAGTACTGAGGATATGAAGTTTAGATAAGAATGAAGAAGAGGACGAAGAAGGTTAGCTTGGTTAAACAGTCCAATTAGTATTTGTTAATCACGGAAATATTTGTGTGTGGGATAAAAGAGTTCAGAGTCTGAATCTGAGATCAGGAAAGGTCTTTATTCTTTCTCATGAGAAAGGGCCCTCTGCCCCTGTCGCTCAAATGGCATCTGCCAGGCAGAGAGCACCAGGTAGAAGCAAGCCCATGGTTATATAACCTAATGCAGAAACCCAACCTCCCAACTGGCCTTCACTCACATTGGTGGGGAGGCTGGCCCACAACCTAAGCGCTGGCATCTATCTTGGAGACAAAGGACATTGGGTGTCCGATACAAGGCCAGGAAAGCAGTTTTATCCTTATTTGGCATATCTTGTGCAGAGGTGGCACTGGGGAGGGTCTCCATTGCTATAAGTCCCAGTTTCCTGTAAGGTGAGGTGACTTCTAAACTTAGGCCTAGTGGATGCTGAAGCCATTCTAGATTTGATTTTTCAGAATGGGGAAACTTCACTGCAAACTATCCCTCACATTTGTGTGTATGAAAATACTATATTTAGCTTTGGCAAAATAGAAGCAAAGTACTTTGTTTCTTTGTATCAGTCAACTTTGTCTTGCTCCCATATTCAGAGGGATTGTAAAACTTAACATCAAATTAGGCAGATAAAGAAATGTTAGTGGGAGTGGCTAGGTGGCACAGTGAATAGAGCACCAGCCATGGAGTCAGGAGGACCTGAGTTCAAATCCAGCCTCAGACACTAAACACTTATTAGCCATGTGACCTTGGGCAAGTCACTTAACCCCAATTGCCCTATACTCCCCCCTCCAAAAAGCAAAAAAAAAAAAAAAAATTATTTATTGTTAACAGTCTGTTGTCACTTTGCACATTTAATTATTCTTGAAAAGTTTTGTCTGTAAGGTAAATTAACATAGTCATTAATTTCTTGTTGACATATATAGGAAGAAGCAACATGGTACAGTGAAAAGTGCTGGATTTGGAGTCAAAACACTTGAGTTTGAATCTTGCCTCTGCAAGGTTATAGCTGTGTAACGCTGGGCAAGACCTTTAACTCTGTTTGCCTCAGTTTCCTCCATAAAATGAACTGAAAAAGAAAATGACAAACCCTTCTAGTATCTTACCAAAGAGTCAGACACAACTGAAATAACAATACCACAATGCAGGTTGGACTTAGATGGTTTCTAAGGTGCTTTCCAGCTCTTAATCTTGGGTCTTAAACTAATTTTTAAATGTTTCCCCACTGGAAATACTTTTGGCAGCAACATCTTTTGCAACACAAAATGCTTAAGAATCTTAGCTTAAGGAGCACCGATAGTTTCACAACACGTATGCCACTTACTCAGGATTGGTGGCTGCATAAAATTCCTTTCCATCCCTATTCCCATATCCTTCTCCCTTGCCTTTTTCCCTCTACTAGTTATTGGAGATTAGTAGCCCTTCTCATTCAGGGCATCATGCCCTCTCCATTAAGTTTTATTATTATTATTTTGTTAAGTTTGGCTACTGAAGAAGAGGTGAAGAAATAAAAAGAAGAATATGACAGCATCATTGTCCTTATAGTCTATAGTCTAATCTCATAACCTAATATGAAAGATAAGTTGTGTACAAATAATCACAGAGTACAAAAGTGTGGTGAGAGAGGTATAAGGTAATGTGGTTCTTCAGAGGAGGACAAGAATTACAAAACATGTACACAATTTTAGAACTGTTAGGGATTTCCGAAGTCATCTAGTCCAAGTCATTGATTTTATAGGCTACTGCTACCAGAGAAATTTCGATTTGTTTTGTTAATGGAAATGTCATGACTAGAACCCAAGTTTCTTGGTTTCTTTCTGCCTACTACAAATGTGTGCAAATTGCTATTTTTTGTGAAGGACTTTTTCCTAAAATGTAGAGAAACCCTTGAGGTCATTCACACCATGGGAATGGTTGTCGCTGACCCAATATTGTTGGAATAATCCAAATCTAGTTTGAGCTCTAGAGGGGAAAATATTCATTCTAAGCAAGGGAAAAGGAATATTCAATGGGACATGCAGAAACCTATTCAAATATGAATTAGTCTCATTGCGCACTTTCAATTGTCTATGTAAAAATAAGTTTTTCTTTTAAGTTATTGTATAGTAATATACATAGCTTGCAAAATCAAACAGCTCTCCTCTGATTTTTGGAGACTTTTATTTAGAAAATAGAAGTATTGGCTGATAGACCTAGTAAATAAATACATTCAACAGGAAACAACCTGTGGAAAAACCGTCCAGGGTTACATAAAACCAGCTACTGTATCAAATGTACTGATAGGAAAGCAGATATAAGAAACTTTCCAACGATGAAATGTTGAAAGGTAAAAAACAAAAACAAATCCACTAAGTCAATTTATTTCCTGTTTAAAAAAAAACAGCTTTTAGTTTTCTAGTTAGTAAAGAGAGAAAACAGATTTTTAAATCGGACTCTCAGAGTTGGAAAGGACCTGGAGGTCTCTAATCCAAATGAATCAGTAATCTCTTGCTAGACAAGAAGTCATTCAACCCTTGCTCAGTAACCTCCAGAGGTGGAAGCAGAGGCTGAGGAATTTACACTATCCAAAGAAATCTAGCTATGCTTGTGTTTTATAGCTGCTCCTTTAACATTTGATAGCACTGCAAGTACTGAATTCTTCATGGTCTTTAAGTACTATTTTCAGCATATTTCAAAAAGAGCATAAAATGTCTTGTTTCTTGTGAATTATTTTAAACTGTTACACCTGTAATTTTTATGGGTTTCTGAAGTTTTCTGAAGTGTTAAAGAATGTATTTATTTCTATATTTGAACACCATTTGTCCTGTTTCCTCCCTCCCTCCACGTGCATATGTATTTTTCAGCAAATGTACTATATATGGCATGTAATAATTCATTACTATAATCAATCAAATTGTATCATTAGACTACCTGGCTCCAGTGTTTATTTTCCAAATTAAAAATATAACAAAAATATTCATTCTGTAAAGCTTCCTTAAAAGTATAATTTCTCTTCCAGCAATCAGTATTGTAGGGAAAAATCCAAAATAAATGAACATGCATGACTTTCAATACCAGTTATCTTGGTGATGTATATCCTACTTGTACTTACACACCTCCCTAGGCAGGGTTTTGTAAACCATTTTAACAGTGCAATGTGTCCAACTATTTTAATTCCTCCTGCTTCATACCCTTATCACAGAGACTTCTTAGATTTTTGTTATCACACACAAAAAGGGATCTTTAAATGCCATTTAGTACAATTTATTACTAAACAAGAATTCCCTCTTTATACCTGAGAAGTAATCATTCTGTCTTTGCTTGAAGATTTCTAGATAGAGCATTTCTTAGGTGCTTACTATGTGTGCCAGGCTCTGTACTAAGCACTATGAATACAAATACAAATGCACTTGCCCTCAAAGAGATTACATTTTAATGAAGAAAGATTATTGATTACATAAAACTGAAAAGGTTTTATATGGATAAAATCAATACAACTAAAGTTGGAAAAGAAGCAATTACAGGAAACATTTGCAATAAATATCTCTAATTAGTCTGCTAGCCAATACATATAGGGAATTTTTGCAAATATTTAAGAACAAGAGCCATTGACCCATTATATCTCAGCTGACCTCACCCTGATTCATTTTAATCCCACCTATGTTACCATTAGCAGCCATGTGCATCTCACCCCCTTTTCTGTAAGCACTAGAGCCATAATTAAACCAATATTACCATTGCTACTGTAGGTAGTAAAAAATAGCCATCTCTGTCAACCATAATTACTAACCAAATTTCCACCTTCTGCAAGAAATTTTTCCAGATCCTCCTTAATCTTAGTACTTTTGTCTCGATTGTTCATAATTGTTTACATGTTAGTCTCTTGCAGTAGCTTGTGAGTTCTTTAAGATCAAGGGTCTTTGTTTTTACTCTTCTTTTTTTATCACCAGCACTTAGAACAGTGCCTGATACATGATAGGCAGTGAATAAGTGCTAGTCGACTGACTTACTCCCCCTTATGTGCTGTCTCCCGTATACGGATATCAGCTTCTTTTCCAGGAGAAACTGTCTTCAGTTTTGGATTTCAATACTATTGCCCAGTGCTTAGGAGATAGTATAATAAATACTCTTCAATCTTTCCTTTTGTTTTTCTCAGATTTTTATTTTAAACTCAAACATTAGAACACAAATAGAGAAAAGAAACAAAAATATATCATAAATTAAGTATTAGACCTTAAATACAAAGTGAAGGGGGAAAAGTATGCCGTGTACATAGCAGAACATAAGAGAAGATTCAAAATATGTAACAAGTTTTCATTTCAAGAAAACCTATATGATAAATAATACTCATCGTATTGAGAATTGTCCTTTTTTTTTGCTTCTTTGTGAGTTTTCTTTTGTTCTCTGCTGTGTACTTTTTTACTTTGTTCTTTTTTTCCTCCCCCCAATTCCCCTCCCACAAGGCCACAATAAAGTTTAGATAGATATGTTTATAGCTATAAATATATACATACCCTCCCCCCTGCCCCAGCAGGCTACAATAAAGTTTAGCTGTTTCTCCATAGTTATAGATATATACATACACAAATACATATATATATATATATAGACATATACTTTCCCAAACCTATTCTACCCCTGACCCTGTTTTTATGTATGTGCATATCTCTTGTTTCCTATCCCTCCTGCCTCCTGTACTTTACTTTTACCCACTACCTTACCCTCCTATGACTTGTCTATCCCCCTCCAAGGATCACTCCCCTATCCTTCCATCCCCATAAATCTAAACACCCTTCTATACCCCTATTTATCTATTCCCTCATTCTCTAAAAATCCCTCCCTTGTCCTCTCCCTCCTCCTTATGTCCCTACCGTTTTATTTCTTCTGAATGTAGAAGACTTTTATACTCTTAAATATATGTATTTTTCCCTCTTAAAACCATTCCTGATGAAATTCGGTTACCAGAACTACCAGCCCTCCTCCCCCATCTAATTCCTGTATATCAAATCTTTTTCTTGTACTTCATTTGTATAAAATAATTACTTTTTTAAGCTGTTCCTAAATGATTTTACTTTTTAAATTCATATCATGGGGTGGCTAGGTGGCACAGTGAATAGAGTACCAGTCCTGGAGTCAGGAGGACCTGAGTTTAAATCCAGCCTCAGACACTTAACACTTACTAGCCGTGTGACCTTGGGCAAATCACTTAATCCCAATTGCCCAGCCTTCCCCCCTCCAAAAAGCAAAAATAAATAAATAAACCCATATCATACTCAGGTTTACCCCTATCTTTCTTATGAACTACTCAGTTATTAATAAGAATCTTAGACATACATTTTACATATATAAAAAGTAAACAGTCTGTCCTTTGGGATCTCTTATTAGTTGTTATATACTTTATATTTATATTTGTTCTCATATGTTGAATCATCTATTAAGTTCAGGATTTTTTAACAAGGTTGTGAAAGTCTAAGAGTTTATCAAATGTCTGGGTTTTTTTTTTATTCAAGATAATATACTTAACTTTGCAGGGAATGATGTTTTTGGTCAGAGCTCCAGTTCTTTTGCTCTTCCATATGTTGTGTTCCAAAACCTACAATTCTTTAATATCTCTGGTTCTATGTCTTGTGTAATTCTAATCATGGCATCACCATATTTAAATTATTTTTATCTTGAAGCTTTTAATATTTTTTCCTTGAGCTTGGGGTTTCAGAATTTGACTATGATATTCCTCATAGGATCTCTTTTTTAAGTGATGATCCATGGATTTTTTCTATTTCTACTCTCCCCCCCCCCCCCGCCTTGTTCTAATGGTTCAGGACAATTTTCTTTAGTTATTTCTTGTATTGTATCAAGATTCTTTTTTTGATCCTAACTTTCAGTTAGTCCAATTATTTTTATATTTTCTCTTCTTGATCTGTTCTCCAAATCTGTTGTTTTTCTTGTAAGATGTTTTACTTTCTCTAATATTTTTTTCATTATTCACATTTTGCTTTGATCTCTTATATATACATAATTTCATTTGCTTCATTTTGCCCAATTCTAATTTTCAAGGTGTCATTTTCTTCCTTAAGATTCTGGATCTCCTTTTCTAGTTGGTTGACTTTTCTTTCAAACCTTTCTTGTTTTCCTTGGATTTTTCTTATTTTCTTTTTTAGTTTTTCCTCCATCTCTGTCATTTGATTTTTAAAGTCTTTTTTAAGATCTTCTGTAAATTCTTTTTGGGCAGGTGACCATTTGACATTACCCTTTGGGGGTTTCTTTACTTCAGCATCTATCCTCCACTGAAGATGAACCCCAGTCATCTCTGTCCCCATAATAGATTTCAATGGTTGGATTCTTTCTCCTTTGCCTGTGCATTTTTTGTGGAGATAGCTTAATAATTTGTAGTCACCTCTAGCCCTGAGGGATGGGAAATGGTGCCTCTTGCCCCAGATCTTCTGTTCTACCCTCTAACCTGAAACCAAAGCCAAACCTCCAACCTCCTGTAAGTGCCCACAGCTGGGGCTTTCTGCCCCACTGCTTCTGCACTCACCAGTGTGTGCTGGTTCCTTCTTGCCCCTTCCACTCCTAGTAGCACAGCTGTATCTGACGTTCTTGGTCAGCAGAGGTTTCCTACATCTTCCTGGTCTCAAACTCCCAAGTCCTCTCACTATGAGAGGGTGTAATGGTAATAGAATTTAAAGATCCCCTTGTATTGGCTTGGTTTTTGAGTTGTGTTAAAACCCAGAGCTTATGAATCCCACTTGTGGGATGGACTTGTTGATATGAAGAGATGGGGTTGAACTGGGAGGAGCTGGTGCTGTAGATTTAGAGAGAGGCCCAAGAAGAGAAAGGCCAGAAGATCTTCTTGGAGCCAACATCTTGAGGCTGCTGCTACTGCTGGAGAGAGAGAAATGAGAACTGAGGACTGAGCTGGGAAGAAGAATGACTGGTGCTGGTATTTGTTCTGTCTTGATGTTATTCTGCCAGATTCGTCTGCTGGTAATGGTAAAGAACAGTGCTGTTGTTGCAGAGGCTTTGGAACCTTGCTGTTGGTTCAGAAGCCCTGAAGGAGGATTTTCTTATATTTTTACAGAAATCCTAGAGGAGGGTCTTGCTGATGTTTTCAGGGGTCTTGAGACTGTTCTGCAAGCAGAGAGTGAACTGATGAGGACACTGGCAATATATATTGTGGCTTTGTTAAGCTTTGTCTTCCCAGGAGCAGAGATTGCTTAGAACTTGCCCCTGGTCAAGATGAAGAAAAGACCTGTCCTTGAATGTTGAATGCTGTGATGGTATATAACCTTGTTGTGGCTTAGGGGTAAGTGGCCTTTGTGCTCTCCACTGCCCTTTGAGAAGGTGCTTGGTGGTGATGAATGGTATTGTAATTCACTTGTGATCCAGGGGTGAAAAACTTTTGACTTTTATACATTGTGACTGACCAAATGAATGTACTTTGTTTATGATTGGAAACTAATCTCCAGTTGAACTGAGAGAAGACTTTGTGATTGACTAAATGAATGTACTGCTCAGGAGTGAAATACTTGGACCTTAGTACTTTGTGATTGAATTGAGAACTTAGTAAATGGCTATTACCCTGTATTTTGATATTGATTTTCTGTGAATGTTTTGCCTTAATCTGTCACTGAATAAATGGAGTCTGCTATGCTTGTAATTGAACCTGGAAGTTGCTTGTGCTTGGCGGTTGGGGGAGGGGGGAGGGAGGGCATATAAAAGTTACAGTGGCCCTTGAGGTAGCTTCACAAACCAACTATCTCTCCAGGACTTGTTGTTTAAGAGGCTTTCTTGCTGTTAAAATGGAACCTAGCCTAGAGATGTTTACTCTCCAAGGAGACCAAATCTGGTACTGGGATTCTTCTGATCTTCTCAAATTGTCCCAAGAGGACCCTGGTTATGCCTCTGTTCTTATTTATCTCCACCCACACTTTGTTTGCCCTAAGGTGCTATTTTAACTCTTTTGTGGGGGAAAATCTTGAGAGCTTAGAACTTTCTGACCAACTCTGCCATCTTCCCAGAATCTTCCCTTCTTCAGTCTTTTCAAAGACAACAGGGACAAATGTTTTAGGGGTACTGGGAAAACTAATTCATTGTTGGCACTAAGAATGTGTCTGATCTGGAAAACAATTTACCCATCAACTGGGGTATGACTAGATAAGCTGTGATACATAAATGGAATGGGGTATTACTGTACTGTATGAAATGAACACAGGGAATATAGAGAAGCAAGAGACTTGTATAAACTGGTTCAAAGTGAAGCAAGCAGAACCAGAAAAAGAAAATACATAAGATGTGACATCCGAGTAAGTGGAAAGAAAAAACAATTAAAACTGACCAGTGTGAAAATAACATGACTAAACTTGACTCCAAAGGATGGGGTGCTTGGATCCCAAATCCAAGATCACATTTCTCCCTAGCTTCAAAACACTATCCTTGACAGTTTTCTCCCTAGCCCAGGGCTTACTGATAATTGATATATTCATCAAGCATTTGCAAAGCATACCTGAGATGTTTTTGTTTTCTTAATTCTCAAATAAAAAGGAATACTGGGAGAGATAGGAAGAAGAGATAACAATGGAACTTGCCATCAATGTGTTGGACAGTTCCTCTTATGATGTGTGCAACAGTGTGTCTCACTAATAGGAGACAATGGTAGTGGCTATACTCCCGTTGTGTTCATTTTTGAATATCAAAATTTTGAATATCAATAAGTTCAGTTCTTTGAGCTATACCTCTTCCCAGATCTCCAAGCTGAAGTCATAGCCCACTTTACACCAAAAACTTGCTTCTTTTTTTTTTTTTTGGTCTTTTTGGAGGGGGGCAAAAGGCAGGCAATTGGTGTTAAGTGACTTGCCCAAGGTCACAAAGCTAGTAAGTGTTAAGTGTCTGAAGTCATATTTGAACTCAGTGCTAGACTGCTTGCTTAAAGTCCTGACTCCAGGACATGTACACTATTCACCCTGCCACCTAGCTGCCTCTAAAAACTTGAATCTTAAGGATAACAATACCACCTCCCATCCTCATCCCATTGCTTCCAATGCAACACTAATCACACAGCCAAGTTAAATGGGAATAGCTATCAACTTGAAATTTCATGCCTATTCAAAGTAGTTGAAGATCCTTTTTTAAAAGCTAACTTTTATATTGTGCTTTATACTTTTTATCTCATTTGAGATCTTTGTTATCCCAAGTTTAGAGATGAGGAATTTGGGGCAAACCATTAAGTGACTTGCCTAGGTCACAGAGCTAGGAAGTATGTGATGAGGGATTTGAACTTGGGTCTTCTCTCTAGGCTGCACCACTCATTTATTCCTGAAGGCCTGTCTCAACCTAGGCAACTAAATAACAATAATAATAACAATAATAAAGTGTCCTTGGGTTGCCCCTCTGCCTTCAGGGCACAATTCTTAAAGACTTTGGACACATTTGCATCTGTTTATAGTTGCTTAATTGCATGCAGGAGCTTGTCTTACTTTCATTTCCCTTATGCTGATGATACATCCAAGTTGCTTGGACACCCTGCAGTTATTCCCTGTGGGTCAGTGGTGGGGGAAGACTCCTTCTGGTTGACAGTGAGGTGATCAGAGGTATGCTGGCAGAAGAAAAGTCACTTGAAGGCAACAGGCTCCCACATCAGTCTCACCTTCCTTTGTGTTACCCTTCTGCAGTTTCAGCCATGAGGTTATTCCATGCCAAACCTGACAACTGACCAAATAGTTTTAGTGCTAGACTTCTTGCTTAAAGTCAGTCAGCTCTTGTGCTTTAAGCTTGGGTCTTAGATGACATTTAATAAAAGAAGCTTATTTTAGCTTGAAGAGGACATTCAGCAAAGATACTGCATTGATTCAGGTAATGACCTTCCCCTTGCCTCCACACTTGCCACAGTGGTATGCCCGCTGTCAAGCTTGAGCATTGGGTTATTTTATGCATTCGGTAATAGGAAATTGAGGTCAATTGTTGCACTGTTGTCCCCTGGACCTTAGCTTTCCTTGACAGTTTCATTGATCTTTTAGGGAAAAACTACATAGAATAGATGTCATTCTTACCCCAAGCCTTTATTTTAAAAGAGAGGCTTGTAATGCGTATTTCTAGATTAGTGAAATCTTTAATTATGAATAATAGTTAATAATTTATACAATAATTTCAACCACATATTAAGATCCTGACTTGCTTAGAATGATTGTTGTTACATGAAACAAGGATAAGGATTTGAATTTTAAGAAATTTTATTTAGAATTTCATAAAGTAGGTTGTTGTATATTTGAGATCTGAAGGTGGTATTAAAATATATTGACATTAAGAGAATACCAGTAAAGCACATAGGCTGTCTCTTAGGTATTCCTTTCTCTTTCCATATGGCCAGCCTGTCTTTTTTCATTAAAAGATGGGCTGATCAGATAGATAGCCTGCATGCTCCTGCGTCATCCTCATCATGTTCACAGGAGAGAAAGGTCTCTAGAACGTTGAGTACACCAGCCTCTCCACTCTGAGTTCCCCATCCCTGGCAAAGCGATGGGAGGAAAGGGACAAGAGACACACAGGATTGCTAAGCATAGATAGTATATAATTTCCATCATTGTAAGGAGTCCCCACTTTGTTGAGATCACAGGTCCATTTGGATATTAAAATATCTTTTTCTTCTTTTCCTTAGGTCATTAATTTTCCCCTTTCTGATTCGTGGAGGAAAACCAGTACCAATTTGCATATTCTTGACGGCATTAGTGTTCTGTACCCTTAATGGATACTTACAAAGCCAATACTTGAGTAATTATGCAGTATACTCTGATAGCTGGATCAAAGATCCCCGTTTTATCACAGGTGAGTCTGGTAACAACTATATAATAAAATAGCATTCCTATAATTGAGAGCCAATATCATCTAATGTGAAGAACACCAGTTTTGGAGTCTAAAGAAGTAGATTTTAGTCCTGGCTTATTGAACTTCACATTAACTTTGTTGCCTTAACTTCCTAATAATAATAAGAACATACAAAAGGCAATGGATTGCTAGGGACACAGTAGATTATCTCTCTAGAGGTCTTCAGACAAAGACTGGATACTTTTTGGTGTGTTATAGAAAAGAACCTTGTTCATTTAGACTGGATGGCTTTTGTAGTCCCTTTCAATTGACATTTCTGTAATCTGTAAACTTTGAAAGGTTATATAAATGTGAATTACTTTTTTTTAAATTGTTTAGCACATAATTATCTTAAATTTTTCATAGTGGACCACACAATCAGAAATCTTAGGATTATAGATGGAGAAATAAAAGAGTCCTTAAAGATGATCTAGTCCAACTACCTTATTTTACAGGTGGAGAAACAGGTCCAGAGAATCCATATTTTATAGACAGCATTAATTTCATTATATAAGTAAGCTCAAAGAGAACAGATTTGGAGTTGAAAGGAAGCTTAGAGGTCAACTAGTACAACCCATCATTTTACAGATGAAGAAACTGATGCCCATAGAGATTGAATGACTTGCTCAAGGTTACACAGGTAATAAACATCAGAAGTATGTTTTGAACCTAGGTCCTCTGACAGCACAGCCAGTGGTGCACCATTGTACTGTGCTGGTTAATTAATGCAAGCCTGCTAACATGACTTGTGGCAACAGTCTCTTATATATTTAGTGTTAGACCAGTGCTTAGGTCCAAGTACCTTACCAGGTGATGTATATGAATGAGACAACTTTGAGTTTTCTTTTTTTTTAAAACTAATAATCTCAGGCATCTACATAATTTTTACCATCTGTTAGCTATTTGCAATCTAAGAAATTATAGGTTTTTGGAAGAATTAGAATATGCTTAATTACATAAGTCTAGTCCTAGTTGAACAATTATTATATTTTCTCTTTTTCACTTCCACAGTTCTCTCAGGTCTTTTTTCCACCTCATGCACTGGACTAGTTTGTGTTCTTGGAAAAAGGTTTCTAAACTACAGAATTGACTGATGGTGGGATTTTCAAGCCAGCTATAAGAATGATAAGGACCAGTATGTGCCTGCTTGATAAAATTGTTAATGTGAAGACTTTATTAAACTTTAGCTTAAAGGCCCATGGAACAGGCCCACACAACAATTTCTTATTTACTAGCTCCTTTACCAGCTGGCTTTATCCAAGTTCCTGGGTAGCATTAGTTTGGATAGCTAAGTCTAACATCTCATAGTAGACTATTTAGAAGTGCTTATCAATGAACTATTTAGATAGATTGGAAGTTGTGATAGAATCCTAATAAAGCTTCCCCAAGCCCCAATATTCTAACTTCCTTATGGGCCCCACTGAACAGCAGGCATTTAACCACACAATCTGGCTTTAACCATACCACAGGCCCCCAAACTCAATCATAGGCTCCACTGAATAGCAGGCCCACTACCCTTTCCCCTGACTCAATATCTTAACTTCTTCATATATGCCTCACTATTTACTAGAACAGGTGTATCCATGAACTCATATTTCTCCCAGAAAAGCAGGTGTGTCCATGTGATGGTATCCCAGCCACTGTCCCCAGACCCATTCCTCATATTTCCCACAGGAACAGCAAGTGTGTCCACATGCTCAATCACAACCACATCCATCTAGTCTCAGACAAGACCACAATACTCAGCCAATTAGAAAGCAGCACTACCAGGATGCCCAAGCAGGTTGTGGACCCCAAAACAATACATGGGACTTTCCCTAAGTAGACACCTGCACAGTAATAGCAAAAGCTGTCCTTTAGATGAATTTATGATGTAGAGAGGCTTATTATAATATCATTATCATACATACCCACCCCAAATGGGTTTTTCTATATGCATTGTGGGTAATTGCATGTACAGTTTCACTGAGACTGGGACCCCTCCCCATTACCTAATCCTTTAGCAAACCCCTCCTGCCTTTTTAATATTCATATTTTCTGTTGTGTAATCAGCATCATTACAATATAAAATTGCCTATATTTTCTTACTAAGTTGCTGGTTTCTCTTGGAATTTAGCCCACTTTATATGAGAGGCATCAATCTCAATAAATGCCTATACTTGGGTTAGAGGTGGTCTGACTCTGAATTCTTTACGACAGTTCCACCACAGCACGTTATGAAACCTCAACAGTTGTATTCAGCAAAAACAATATGAGTGGGGGGCGGCTAGGTGGTGCAGTGAGTAAAGTACTGGCCCTGGAGTAGGGACGACTTGAGTTCAGTTCTGGCCTACACTTAACACAAAAAAACTATCCGTGTAATCTTGGGCAAGTTACTTAACCCCAATTGCCCACCAAAAGGCAAAAAAAAAAACAAAAAACAAAAAAACAAACAATATGAGTGCATAGAAAGTTAACTTGAATAGCTGTTTTCCTCCAAAAACACGCATTTTCATTAACTGTGACATAGTTATGTATGCTCCTTTGATTCCACATTGTGGCACACTGATAAACTTATTTGGGATGAGATTAGTACTGATATTTTGCCCCATCTATTTATAGCACCTGGAAGACATTGTGAGAAAGACAATATCTTAACAATAGTTAATAAACATTAAGGACCTATTATGTGTTAGGCCCTGCGCTAAGTGCTAGGGATACAAAGAAGGGCAAAAAGAGAAGAGGTGAGGAGGGAGAGCATGGAAAGCAGACCACGAAAGTACCCATAGCTGGGAGATTGTAAAGCCAAGCAGAAGCAGCTCTCCAGAGTACTGCTGCTGTGCATAGCTTTAAGGTTCTGATCACATACTGTCTTTCCCCGATAATAAGGCCTATCCCGAAAATAAGCCCTCCCCTTACTGTGTAAGATTCCTCTAAAATAAGCCCTCCCCCGAAAATAAGCCCTATTGAGATTGCTACTGTAGTGAAGGTGATCCCCTGCGCTACACGCTACATTACGGTACCCTCTGTATGCACCGTTCCCCCCCCTTGAAACGCACGCCACGCTCCGAGCTGCATCCAATCAGAGCTGCATCAGTGAGCGCGTCATCCTGTTCTTCCCCAGTGATTTGCTTATTGAATAAAGGTACCTTTTTTTGTTCACATTTACCTGTTTATTAAAATAAGCCCTCCCCTGAAAATAAGCCCTCTGGTGTTTTTCTGTCCAAAAAATTAATAAGACAGTGTCTTATTATCGGGAAAATACGGTAGTATAGTGAACTCTATTCAGCAGTAAACTAAAGCAAAACATGCACAGAAACCAAAGTTCAGTATTCACAATGATATAACATGACAACTTACTGCTTAAGTGGCCACATACTCTTATACAAAACATATCATTCAGTAAGTCACAATCTGGACCAATCAGTATAAATTACCCACCTAAAGTCTTCTTTCATCTTGATTGGAAACTGGCTTCCAACCATCCTTAACTCAGTCATCCTTAAGGAGCAATCATCCTTAAGGAGTACAAAGTACAAAGGTCTCCCACCCCTAGGTCACAGTAAATCTTGATCTTGTCAGTCAGCACTAAGTACCAGGATAGGTCTTTTCATTGTGACTTGATGCTGATCCCCAAACTCCATGGTTCCTCTTCCATGCTCCCAGCTCTTGCCTGAATACGCACAACTGTCACCTGGATTCACGGGTAGGCAGCTCCCAGTTCCTTCCCTAGCTTCTGGTTCAGCTCCTGGTCCAGCTATACACATCAATTTTAGCAGAGTTACAACAATGTTCACACACATTGCCAGCACTATCATCAGTTCACTTTCTGCCTGTGAAATCAACACAGACCAGCAGGCAGGGTTTCTGTCTGAGAAATCAACACAAATCATCAGTAAAGTCCCAGGACCTCTGAAAACATCAGTAAAACCCTCCTTCAGGACTTCTGTAAACAGACAACAAGAAAGTCCTCTTTCACAGCTTCTGAACCAGCAGTAAAGTCCCAGGGCTTCTGTAACAGCAGCAACATCCTCTATTAGCAGACAGGTCTGACAAAGTAACATCAGCACAGACAGTGCCAGCACCACAGCCATTCTTCCCAGTTCTGCTTGGTCCCAGCTTGTGCTCCTGCTTTTATATGGCAGGTTCCCCCCACTATGGGCTTCACAGGTCCTGTTTCTAACAAAGACTTGATAAAATCTCAGGGGAAGCTCAAAGACACTTGAAGAGCTGAAACAAGGAGCTAAGTACTCCTTTGTTTACCATTACAGAGATGAAGTCTTTTGTTCAAGGAACAGTAAGGTATCCAGGAGGGGAGCTAAGTGTAAGGTGTAAGAAGACTGTAAAAGGAGTATTGTAAAAGCCTGTTTATGAAGGATTTTGAATTACTAAAAGGACATTTTCTGTTTTGTCCTGGAGGTGACTTGAGAGCCACTGGAATACCTGATCTGAACTGGATGATCTGTAAGATTCTTTTTAGCTCTCAAGATTCCATGATATAGAAAATAGTATGTCATAAAGTAGTACTCTAATTAGAAACATCAAAGTAGAGAAATAAAGGTATTACATGTTGGTAAAATGAAAAATGAAAAACAGTTTTTAGTTATTACATACCAAATAATTTTGCAGTTAAAATATTCATAAAACAAAGTAACACCAATACAAAAAGAAGTAGATAAAATGTAGGGGATTTCCTCACTTCATTATTAAGACATAGTAATTTAAAAAGACTAACAATAAAGAAAGTATGTATCTGGCAGCTAGTGGCTAGATGCAGTGGATAGAGCACTGGCCCTGGAGGCAGGAGGACTGGAGTTCAAATTTGGCCTTAGACACTTACAAGTTGTATAGCCCCAGGCAAGTCACTTAACTTTTATGACCTCCAAAAAGAAAAAAACTATAAAAATAAACCTTCCCCCAAAATTGGGAAGTTAACTATGTGGTAAATCTAAATGGGAGAAATAATCAATATACATGGATCACTTAAGAAAATTGATCACATATTAGTTAAGAGAAAAGAAAGCCTTTAACTAGTAAAAGGCAAAAATGATTCCTACCTTATTTCTAAACCACAATTTAATAAAATTGGAATTAAAGAACATTAATAAGAGTAAAATACATAGAATTATGGCAAAACAAAATAAGTAGGGATCGGTTTAAAGAATAAATTAGAAAAAAGAGTATAAAAATGATGATACCATCATATGTCACCATATATGTCACATATATAATGTCATCATGTATGTCATATCATATATGTCATATATATGTCATCATCAATATGAAGCAGCCAAATCACTTCATAGAGGAAAATTCATATTGCTAAATTCCTATAGAAATGCCTAAGAGAAAAGGAAACATTAGATGAAAACTACAAATGAAGATACTACAAAGGGAACAAGGCTAATTCAAAGGATAGTGAAGAGACAGAATGTGAGCGTACAATTATAAAACTAAGAGCAGAAATATAGAATAGAAAATGAACAATAGATGTAATGTATACAATAGGGAACTACTTTTTTCAAAAAAGAACAGTAAAATGAACAAATTGCTACTAAGCCCAATTTAAAAAAAAGGAGCAAAAAATACAAATGGAAAAGAAATCATAGCAAACAAAAATTAATAATACATTAAGGAGTATTACACACCTTTATAAGACAAGAGGACTGGTTCTGTCATTTCTTTGATATAGCAAACTCCCCTAGATGAGAAAACTCTCATCTCTCATCTACTGATTCAGGTCAGTACCTTTGCTTTAAGTCTTAGCACACTAAGTGACCTTCCTAATATACTGCCATAGAGTGTGAATGCTAATAGATTAAAGAACTTAAAGGAAATGAGTCATTATCTACTTTATTTATCTAGTCATTCATTTGTTTATTTACTCAAACTGATGCAACAGTGTTATTACTATTTAGTTAAAATAATCCAGAGGAAGAAATAAATCATCAGTGAATTACCATGACAAAAGAATATCTGGCCAAGATAGTAGCCAGATTAAAGTTTCCACTTCCAAGGAAAAAAAATCCTATATTATAGAAATTATTCATAAATATGAAGAAATATAGAATGTTCCTCAATATCTTTTATGAGGTACCTGGGGTGTATCTGGCAAAGACAACTGTAAAAAAAAATATGAATTACTTGAATATAGATTAAAAATATAAAATATTAGTTATAGGTAAAGTAGTCAAGGCCAGGTCAACAATAGAAAAACTATCAGTATATAAACTATAATATGAAAAAATTAAAATAAAGATATAATTACATGAAAAGATATAGAAAAAAGCCTTTGATAAATTCTAAAATGCATTAGTGATAAAGACAATGGAAGGAATAGAGCAAAGGGGGTGGGGAGCTCTTCTTCAACACAAGGTAACATGCAGTGGGGAAAATAGAAGCATTCCAATGAAAACAAAGGTACTCAATTTCTGTACTTATCTTTGACCTAATACTGGGAACATTAGCAGTTGCAACCAAACCAAAAGTAAAGAACAAAAGATGATTAACATTAGAAATGAAGAGAAGTCATTTCACATGACTTTCCCTTAAACAATATATGTTCCAGCCAAACTGGCATAACATTGCGTCCTCCTCCTTAGTGCTTTTGAACAACCTGTCCTCATACCTGGGATGCTCATTTGCTTCACTTCCTTTCCTCAAATCCTTGATTCCCATGATTCCTCATATCCTCACTTGGTAATACCTTTCCCCCCATCTCCAAAATGTTACTTAGTATTTTATATATAGTTTGTACTTACAAGCTTCTGGAAGGAACTGATTTTTTTTGTTTGTTTTTATGTTTGTATCCCCATCTCAGACAATGCATAACACCTATCAGGATCTTAATAATCTCTTGTTGAATTGAATCATTTTTAAATGATATATTAATTTAGTGCAAAACAACGAACCATAAAGCAAAAAATTATCTTAGATAATAAGCGAGTTCAGCAAAGTTTCAAGGATAGAAGGCATGCTCTTATTCATGCGTATCACAAAAAGTCAAACATGACTGAACAACTGACAACAACAGAAAGTTTCAAGAGACAAGATTAATTTAGGATCAGCATGTGCCTTGTTATATAGCTCCAACCTTAAATGGAGGTTTTGGAGTTAATGGCTCCACCTTCCAAAATTAGGGACACAGAGAACAGTGATGGGGTGGAATACCAAAGCTGATGGGATATTGCATTTTAAAAGATTAGTATTTGATAAACTAATACAAAGTGAAAAGGAAAGAAAATATTATTTAATATATTAGAAAATTGCTTAAAATATGTCAAGAAATGGATTTAGAACCCTATTTTATACCATGCATATTAATTAACTCTAGCATAATAATAACAATGGTAGGCTTAAACATTTTTAAAATCTATATAAACGGGGTGGTTAGGTGAAGCAGTGAGTACAGTGCTGGCCCTGGAGTCAGGAGGTCCTGAGTTTGGTTCCAGCCTCAGACACGGAACACCCACACACACACACACACACAAAACTAGCCATGTAACCTTGGGCAAGTTACTTAATCCCAATTGCCCTCTAAAAAGGCAAAAAAAAAAATCTATATAAAGAAGATGGAATTAAAGTGGAATAAGGTATTAATTACAGAAGGAAGTAACATGGTTTCTGTTTTAAATTAATTGATAGACTTATTAGAAATAAGATCAATGTGCATAATTTTATCAAAGTGAAATATTTAATGTGCAAAACAAATGAATATATTAAATAGCAAGGGAAAATTATGGCAAGAGAGACCTAGAGCACTGCTTTAGAGAACTAAAGAAGAGCCTGGCACGCTGATATATGCTACTAGTTTGGCAAAGGCTAGTGGATTGTATTTTGAGTTAGGAAGTTCTGAGCTGAAGTCAACTAGGTATCTGCATTAAGTCTGACACCAGTGTGATAAGCTTCAGGTAGTAGAGGGCCACCAGGCTGCCTCAGGAGGGTGGACCAGCCTATTTAGAAAAACAAAGCAGGTTAAAGCTTCTGTGTCAATCAATGTTGGGATCAGGCCTGTGAATGGCCAACTGCACTTCCAGCCTTGACAAGATAGGAGACCCAGCCTCAGGATAGAGAAAAACAAAAAGGAATAACTAAGAATGATCATCATACATAAGGCAATGAAAAGGTGAATGTTGGGTGTGAATAGGGTACATATAACCAATGAAGAACAGCAAAAAAGAGCAGAACTAAATGATGTCATCAAAAAAAATATGTGTTAGAGAATATGGGCTTTTGTCAATAGGGTGCTGGAATGTGGGATGACAAGCATATGTTCAAAGTGCTTCACTGATACACCCATGATGTTGGGAGAAAATGAAGGCCTCCAGAATGAGGAGTAGACTTGCTCTGGTGAACTTTTAGAAGAATACAGACAAAAGTCTAGCAGGATTAGCAGACATGGATGATTACTGATCTGTATTGTTGAAAACATATCATGAATGAGATAACAGATCCATTTGAGTTTGATGGAGAAAAATTTGACATCTAAAATAGCAAAGGGAATGTTAAAAATTTACAAATTTTTTAAGTTTTAAAAAACAAAGTTTTACAAAACTAGTAACTTACAGCTAAATGGCCAAGGGATATAAATGGTTTATGAAAGAAAAAGAAAACATACATAGTTAATTACTCCTTGAAAAATACTAATCTTCACTAATAACCTAAGAAATTGAATTAAGAAAACTCTGAGGCATCCCTCCATACCCGTTAACTTGGCAAAAATAATAAAAAGTCAAAAAATCCATTGTCATTGAAGTTGTGGAGATACAAACATTTATTGCTGATGTAATTGCACTCTAGAAGAAACTTGGGGAAGCAATTTGACAGTCTGTGATAAAAATTACAAAAATAATCATATCCTTTGATTTATGTTGTTGGGAATATAAAGAGTTTATTAAAAGGAAAAAAACCAACTGTTCATTGATGTCTACAGCATCATATTTGTAATTGAAAAAAAAAACTCAGGGCAACTTAAAATGTCCAATGAGAGGGGAATGGTTAAGCAAATTTTGGTACTTTAAGGTAATGGAATGATGTCATGCAATTAAACGCTTACTCTAAGTCCTGAGGATACATATACAAGCAATCAAGACATCTGTTCTCAAGGTGTTTGTGTTCTAATTGGGAAAGATAATGTATATAGGCAGTGGTGACCTAATAGCGACTAGGCTACTCCTAATACAAAAACTTCCTACACATCTGGCCCATAATATAATTCTAGAGAGTCATTTGGTTCACTGAGTGTTTAAGCGATTTGAAAATGGTCACATAGCTAGTAGGAATCAAATACAGGATTCAGAATTCATATTCTGATTTCAAGATTGCATCTCTATCCAATATACCAAGCTATTCCTCTATAACACTACCTATATTATCTACAATAAGAATCAGAGATTTGTATCATAACTTATAATAATGAAAAATTAATCTGTGGGGAAGAAAAGTAAAATAAATATCTGAATCCAAGTATAATAATTTTTTTGCTTATCTTCTGCTAGTAACCATAGATGAAATCAGTGAACTGGTTGTAAGCCTCATAAATATTTGGTGAGAATCAGACTAGAAATAGCATCCCACATGCATGAAAGATAACATGTTTAAGTGATTAAAGACCATGACATCTAAGAAGTTGAATGTACTTCTTAGGTCACACATGTAGCAACAATGTGACATTCACAATGCTCACAGTGGTTATGAATATGCTGGTGTAGTTGTGAATCACAAAATGTAACAGGCTTTCCACATGGAGGACAGAACCAAAGCATTTATTCAAATACCAGAAAACCAAGTCCCGAAACCAGAAAGTCAAAGTCATTACATTAACCACAAAGTTGGTACACATAACCAATGCAGCAAACACCCACATTCCTAAGCCTTCAAAACAAAACAGGCTCCCTTAAGCAAAGATCCTCCTCTCTCACTCACGGTCGCTCCTCAGCCTCCATACTGCTTGCTTCCAGCAATTCTCAGTTCTCAGTTTTTCTCAGTTCAATTCTCAATTCTCAGTTCTCTGTTCTCTTCTCTTGTTCAGTCTCCATGCTGCTTGCTCCCAGCAGTGCTCAGTTCTCACAACTCTGGCTGGCTCTCAGAAGTTCTGGCTCTCTAGCTTGGGCTTTTCCTTATATATGGTATTAGCTCCTCCCTGTTCAACCCCTTCCTGTTACATCAGCAAGTTCATCCCACTGTGGGATTCACAAGTTCTAGATCTTAATACTTGATACAATCATGAACTGGAAACAAGGTGCTGAGTATCTGTTTGCTTGGCAATAAAAGGGGCATGGAAGATCTTCAAATCCCATTACCATTACAACATATTCCCATGTTTAGCTTGGAGAAGCCTTAGGTGAGGATATTATAGCTACCTTCACATATTTTAATACTGTATCAGGAAGTAATAACCATTCCTTTACTTCCTTGTCAAAACACGGAGTCGAATTCTCATCCTTCCTCATTACCTTGAATACTTCCATTTTTGATTCTTGAGTGCACAGAACTGCCTGAGTGATTGCCCTAAATCAAAAGTCTTACCTTGTCACTCCATTGCTCCATTGACTCCTCATTACCTCTAGGATCAAATACAGACTCTTGAGCACTTAAAGCCCTCCCCAATGTGGCTCTAGTCTACTACTCTAGCCTTATTCTGTGTTATTCCCCTTTATATACTCAGTAGTCCAGTGGCCTTCTTGCTGTTCCTCACACATGATACTTCATCTCCTGAGTCTTTGAACAGCCTGTTCCTACATCTATAATTTACTGTGTCCTTTCCTTTGCTTCTTAGAATCTCTCCTTTTCTTTGAAACTCACCTGAAGTTTCACATGAAGGCTTTCCTGATCTCCCCAGTTATTAGTGCCTTTCCCCTCAAAATTAACATGTGTAGGTATTTGTGTGTATATGCATATATGTGTGTGTTTAGTTTATTCTCTGTGTTTCATCTCCCATGAGATGCTCCCACAAAGCAGCCAGGTGTACAGTAGATACAACAGTGATCCTACCTCAGACACTTGCTGCCTTGGTGACCCTGGGCAAGTCACTTAACTTCTGTCTGCTTCAGTTTCCTTAACAATAAACTGTGGATAATAATAGCACCTACCTCTCAGAGTAGTTGTGAGGATAAAATGAGATGTTATTTATAAAGTTCTTAGCCAGTGCCTGGCAAATAATAGGCCCTTAAATGTTTATTGGTTGATTCCTAACAAGGCTAGGAAGGAAGGATGTGATTGGACTGCAAGGCCTCTGAGGTGCCTTCCAATCCTGAGATTCTAGAAGTGTATCATAGCAGCTACACATCTTTCTCCAGTCAGATATATCTTTGACATTGTTTTCCATAGTCACTATTACATATGATGATGATGATGCTCAGAGCATCCCCCTCACCACACAGATTTTAATAGAATGCTCTTTCTCACCCTTTCAGCTCATTTACACAACTCTTCTTGCCTTCCAATGAAAACCCCATCCACCTGAGCTGGCAACTCATTTACCATACTGTTCTAGTAGGTATCCTGTGTGCCCTCAACCATCTGGGGGACGCTAACTACTCTCCTCCATCCAGAAATATGTGACTTTTTTTTATTAATACAGTATTTATTTGTCTTCCCTCTGTCAAACCCTGAGCCCATGGCTTTCCCCAGGGCTGCCTGGTAAGATGGAGGTAGAGGTATACACATAAGAGACATGGAAGGATCAGGAGGATGAGGAGGAACATCCAGAAATGTAGGGGGATTGAAATGGCTCCATCACATGGCGAAGAGGATGAGGAAGGCCACTATCAGGCAAAAGAGCCCCATGGCCTCAGACAGGGCAAAGGAAAAAAAGCTGCTTCTTCAAGGAGGGGTTCCTGGCATAATCGATGATGAGACTTCCAGAGTTCCAGTCCCAGCTCCAGAGCTGGCCACCCCCACAGTGGCAGCCCCAGCCCCAATAAACTTGGCTGCTGTATCAGTGTCCCTTGAGATGGCACTAGTTGAATCCACATCTGGGGACAAGAGAGGTCAAGGGACCTGATGCTGCCAAAATGCTGAGGTTCTCATCTGTCCGAACCTCTGGGCGTTTTAGCGCCACTGCACTAGCGGACTACTCAGCAGCTGAGAGCTGCTCCTCTCAAGGGCAGGGGTCAAGATGGACATGGTGCAGGCGTGCATTCTCAGAGGGTGAGGGGCAAAGCTGAAGAGCTGCTGGCACAGCAAGGAAGACAGAGAGGGGTGGAATATGTGACTTTTACTACAACTTGGCTACTTTGGCTGTGGGTCAAGTAGAAAAGGAAAGGTGAAAACTCTGCCTTGTGCTTTGTTTATGAGATGGAAAAACGGGTTTTCTCACTTTCTAAAAGTACAAATAATTTCTCCTGCAAAGATATGGAGGTTGGGAGGATTGTATTATTAATAGTCCCTGAATGATTGAAACAGAAAAAAATTTTTTTAACATCCACGGGGGAGGGGAAACAGGAAGCAGCCCTCATGACAGTAGCAGTTAAGTTGTTTTAGAGTTTATATTAGTGTAGTTAGTAGATAAATTTTTATTTATAACTACTAAAGCAATTTTTACTTTTATTTCTTTTCTCTATTAGGTTGTGCCATATGGCTAATAGGGATGTTAATAAATATTTATTCTGATAATATCCTAAGAAACTTGAGAAAACCAGGAGAGACTGGGTACAAAATACCAAGAGGTAAGTAAAAATCCTGCTAGAATGAATTGTTAATGAATTTATTTTATCATTGCATCAAAATCATGTGAGATCCTGATAAGCATCCAACTTGAGTATAATATTAGCTACCTAATTCTAATTCTAGCTACCTAATATTAGCTTTAAGGGTCATGATCAACCACACCATTGAACCATTTAGGTAATGTTCTGTGTTTTATGTGGAGAAATCAGGATTTTTTTGGGAAGCGTTTAGATTTCAATTTCTTTTAATCTGGTTATTATGATGAAATCTGTGTGTGTGTGTGTGTGTGTTCTCAGTTCTTTGCTCTCAGTAAAAGAATAATAATAATATCTGAACTACCCACTTGGAATCAAAGAACTTAGAGATGAAGGAATTTTGAGAGAAATACTTTGTAAATCTCTATATACATGTGAAATTTCATCATCATTATTCATTGTGCATTTGTGTGCTGTGGCCAGCGCAGTTGATGGGCTAGCGAGCGGTGAGAATAACGAGACTGGGGTGTAATCAATAGTCTGTTTATTACAGAACCATTTCATACAGAGCCATAGATACAAGGGGCTCACAGAGTTTGTATGTCCCCCAGGAGAAGATCATGACCAGAGAAAAATGCAAACAATGTACAAGAACCCTTCTTCCATCTTGGTTACTATTTACCCTTGCTTAACATTAGTTATTTATTAGCCAATATCATAGGACATGTCCAGAGGCATAAACAAACAAGATTACATATCCTCTTGCTTATCTGCTCTGTAACCTTGGAGATGTTTGAATAGAAGAAGGGACATTCCCTTAGGGGGGGGGTGGGAGACCCGCAAAAGTTCTCTATATCTCCCCCATTTATTTACTTTAAAAGATTGCAGGCAGAATCATGCAATTGAAAGTTATATACTAGTTGTTGAATGATATAAGAAAAACAGGAAATAAGGATGGGTAAACAAGTACATAAAACAAGTAGTACCACCCCTATTCCTAGGAAGGTTATTATCTGCTGTACTTGTCCAGGTAATATTCCCTGAACTCTCTTTATTAATCTACAATGTTTTTTGCCTCCGAATTTGGTAGTAGTGACTGTTGACTTTCATGGTCCGTGAGCCAAATTCTGTAAATCATTTATGTTAAGGGATGTGTTATGACGGTCACCCCATAGCCCATTAAGATGATTTCTTATTTGAGTTATGTTATATATGTTATATTCTGATGCATTTTATTGTTTGTTTGCCATACAGAAATACATATAATCACATATTAACCTTTGTCTAACTTGCATTAATTCAATCTCATCAGCTATAGCAATTAAATCATCTCTGAGCTGTGTTATTGCTTTATAAAAACTCTTGTTGATTTCCGATTGTAACAAAAATCCTTGTGAAACATTGACAGACAATTCATGTAAAAATTGAGCTTGCACTATTTGATTTTGTACAGTGCTGAGGGACATAGACATAGCAACACTGCTCACAATAGTAGTAATTAAAGCAATTATCCCAACAACAATACAGGAAATACACCTCTTTTTTTCCAATTGAAATCCAAATGTTGATTAATTTGAGCAATAGAATGATCAACATGAGAGTGAAACCAATGCTCACTCTCTACAAGTATCATAATCATACTAGGTCTTCTTATAACAAAAAGTAATTGTCCAAAAGAAGTATTATCATGACATTCAGAAACCTTACAATTAACACATGTGACAGTGTAATGCTTATCGATTTTGGTGATATTTACATTGCTATGATTTCCCCACATGAATGCATACTCCCCTCCTAAACAAGCACATACAAATCTGTGGTCAGTCTTGCTCAAGTATGTCCCATTAAGAGCAAATAAAGCAAAAACCATTGTTATTGGGGCCCATGGCAAAGGAATTTTCCATATTTCCGGATTTTCTCTCTGTGAGTGTCGAAACCAGTTTTCTTTAGTATACCCTCCCATGTCTGTGATTAACGTTCTTGTCATTGTGCCAGGAAATGTAGGTTTGCTGTTGTACCTGATGGCAAACAGATATGTTAGTCCTACAGTTTAAAAATGGGGGGTCTGCTTGACCTGGAAATGAGTCCCACTTGTCTCGGTCTGGACACAGCATCTGATATTTACCTCACAATCCTTAACAATTCGAAAAAGTCCCCCAAATTCCCATAGTATATGTTGTGATGTTCTCAAAGCGTACTAGCTCAGTTAGGCCACTCACTATTACTCTGTGAAAATTTCTTCATCATAGATGTTCCCATCTAGCTCTCTTTTATTTTATTTATTTATTTATTTTTTTAAGCAATGGGGGTTAAGTAACTTGCTCAAGGTTACATGGTCAGTTATTTCTGGGTGTGGTGCTAAGTATCTGAGCCCAGATTTGATCCAGGTTATCCCAACACTGGAGCCGGTGCTCTTACTTGCTGAGCCACCTGGCTGCCCCTAAGCAATTGGGGTTAAGTAACTTGCTCAAGGTTTCACGGCCAGGTGTTTCTGGGTGGGTGCTAAGTGTCTGAGCCCGGGATTCGATCTCCAGGTCTTCTCAACACTGGAGCCGGTGCTCTTACTCACTGTGCTACCTGGCCGCCCCTTAGCTCTCTTTTAACTCTACACTTTCGCATAGATATAGAAGATAGATTAAAAGGAATGTCCACAAGAGCATCAGCATGTTTGAATACATAGATAGAGGGCACAGGACCAATTTAATAGGAAAGGATGATACTTAAAAGGGGAAATTAAGAGGTGAGAGAGGAATATAATGAGAGGAGATGGGGAGAGACAGAATGGGGTAAACTCTCATATAGAAGAGACAAGGGAAAATGGTTACAATGGAGGGGAAGAATAGGAAGGCAAAAGGGAATGGGTCAACCTTATTCCCTTTGAATTTGGCTTGAGGAGGGAATGAAATACACACTAAATAGGGTATCTCACCCTATAGGAGAGTAGGGGGGAAGAGGATGAGAGGAGGGATGATGGAAGGGAGGACAGGCTGGGAGGGAGGGAAGTTGGAAGCACCCACTTTTGAAAAGGGACAGGATCAAAGTAGAGAATAGAACAACAGGTGGGATAGGAGGGAGGGAAATATAGTCAGTCTTTTACAATATAACTACTATGTTATTGTTTTGCATTAGCCACACATGTCCAGCCTATACTGAACTGCTTATCTTCCCAGTAAGGGTGGGTGACAAGGGAGGAAGGGAATGAATATGGAATTCAAAGTTTTAAAATAAAATGTTTAAATATATATACTATTATTAATACTATTTAATATGTAATTGGGAAATAAGTTATACAAGCACTGGGGCATAGAGATCCACCATGCCCTACTGGAAAAGTCAAAAGGGGTATGAGAGAAAATATGGGAGAGAACAGATTGGAGGAGAGGATATCCTATGGGACTGCTATTTTGGGGCTATGGGTAGGGGAAAAATGGGGAGAAATTTTGTAACTCAAAATCTGGCATAAATGAATGATGTAAATCAGAAGTTAATAAAACATTTGAAAAATGAAAAAAAAAAAAGAACTGACCAGTTTCCTTCTAAAGTGATTTCCACAAGAAACTCCCCCCACCTGACCATCCCTACCCAAGGCGGATGATCCAGGACTGCCCAATATCTTTTAGAGGTAACTATTGGAAGCTGAGCAAGGATAGTAACAAGCAGGATCACCGTTCCCTTGCCCTCATTTAGGCTCTGGCTCCTCCTCCCTGCCAACCTCATCTGGTTCTGATTTGGGGGACTGAATGCCCAGTCTCTGCATTTGTTGACACAGTCCTTGTTCTCCTTTCTGGTATCCAGACTTCCTCCTTCTCAGCTGTGGAGACACACAAATAGCACTATTACTCTGTGAGGTCAGCACCATTGTTCCTTATCATTTTTCCACATCACCCATTCAGTAACTGCAGTTGCCTGTGGCTGTGATCTTTTAGAATTACTAATTGTATGGTCAGTAACACCCCCAGAATTTTTCCGCTGGTGTTTTATTTTCATGATCTAATGTCAAATAATTTATTACATATAGTGACAACCCCAACATTTGTCTCGGGGTACCCGTGCTCCAAATTCCCCCTTTTAGTTTTTGAAGTGCAGTTTTAAGTGTATGTATTTTTCTTTCAACAGTAGCCTGACCCATGGAGTTACAAGGAAGTCCAGTAACATGGTGAAACCCCATTGAAGGCAGAATTCATCAAAGCTTTTTGAGGTGTAAGCGGGGCCATTGTCAGTCTTTAATTGTTTCGGCATACCCACAGCAGCAAAGCACATAATAAGATGTTCTTGAACAATGTCTAATAAGGCAGCAATTTTTTCTGCAGCTAGGGGCCACTGATCCACCCATACTGGTTTTGTTGTAAGACATTCAATAGGATCAGCTGTTGGCTGCCCATCAAACAGGGCCCCTCCTCAAAATTTGTTGTGATGGTGACCTTATGTTGTGATAAAATATCTCTGCTCCATAAAGCCATTGGCAAGGAAGCCAAACAACATGGCTGAAATTTTCCTGACATGCCCTCAAATTCCCAAGTAAGTTTCCTCATACTTTGTAAAGGCTAGCTAATTTCTCCTATGCCCCTCATGTTTATATCTGATTCTTGAGCAATCCACTTTGGATCCCATTGTTCCTGAATGATAATGGTCCTGTCTGCTCCTGTGTCTAAGAGACCCTGAATTCACCTGTCCTCCACATATATATGAAGGGTGGGCCTTGAGGTCGTAATGATTTGAGACCACATGACCTCTGGATTCTGTATTTGAAATATTCATTGTTCCTGTTTTAATTGGATCACAGAACTGCTGGGACTTGTCATTTTAATTTTAATTTTATTATAATCTTCCCAGTCCTTTTATTCCACATAGGTTGGAGTGAATTGTATATCCATGTATTCCCCTTCTGAGGTTAATGAAAGTACCCCCATGGCCAGAGAAGAGCTCCTAAAGAGAACTCTCTCTCCTGGCCAGGATAAATATTTACAAATGTAACCTCAGGTTGCAAGATAGCAGGAGTTATTTTGGGCTGGGAGGGGGGGGGCGGATACAGATTGGCTTGTCCTCCTGAACCACTGCAGTAGCGAACTGAACATAGGTCCCTACTGTTTTTTGTGGGCCTGGGACTTGGCCCTTGAGGCTATTTCCCAAATTTCTAAATCAACATTCTGAAGCCCAATGAAAGCCCTTATGACATCTGGAGCATTTTGATTTTGATTATAATTCACCATTACTGCCACCCTCTTGACATTCCCTTTTGAAATGACCCACTTTACCACATTTATAACAATTCTTGTTTTGTCTATTTGCTGCAGCTTGTGCTTCTGCTATAATTTGTGCTTGAAAGACCACAGATTTTACTTCCATAGATTTTTGAATTAATTGATCCAAGTAGGCATCAGTAGAAAGTCGCAAAAAGGCTTTCTTATGAAATAAATCGCAATTCCCTCTAGCTATTTGTCTTACAAATTCTTCCAATCCCACAGTACTTCCTAATGTAAGCTCAACCACTTGTATTTTGACCACAAAATCAGGAAATGATTCCTTAGGTCCCTGCATGATATTTGTACAGATCATCCTAAACCAGCACTAACCCTATCATACTGGATTAGCTGGTCCTTTCAAGTGTAGAACTCATTTTCTTCTTCCCTAAACCTATAGCCATACACCAAAAACTTCCTTTTTCTATCAAGGGAACCAGAATCATTCCTGTCACCTAGATTTGAAAATAGAGTCATCCTTGACTCTTCTTTCTCCCTTATCCCTCAAATTTAATCAGTTACAACTTCATAACTTCTCTTACAGCTATGTCCTTCTCCACTCTTTGCTTCTACCCTAAGTCTCATTACCTCGAACTTGGACTATTCCATCAATCTATTAATTAAACTGGCTGCTGGCTTCACTCTTCTCCAATGCATCCTCCACATACTTCCTCAAAAATCTCTGCTTTGGTGAAGTTACCAGGATCAGGAAAATGGCATACATGATGACCATCATGATGTGGATGTGCAGAATCAAAAAAGTAAACTGAAAGGGATTGAGAAAGTGTACTGCCTTCTCTTTTAGATAAGGAACCAAAATTTAATAAAAAAAACTCAGAGGCTTCTCAAGGCAAGAACAGGAAGCATTTATTCAATTCTCGGGAGAAAGGGGCATGCCATCCACTAGGACAGACTAGTGGAAGGAAGCAAGTTACAGAAAGCAAACACAAACAACCTTACCCTTATTGGTTGAGAGCTCAGCTTCACAGTCTAGTGTGAGAATCTACTCCAGATACAAGGAACAAGGAAACAATCTTCAACCAATGAAAACCAATGAAAGCATTTAATACCTTATTTAGCAGTGGGTGATGGGGGGGGGTGGGAAAGGAGGAGGCAGGTTTCAGTTTTAGTTTCCCAGAAGTCAGGTGGTTTACAGGAAAGCGCCTATCTGTAGCAAAAACTCAGCTTCAGTTTAGAGTACTGTCTCCATTTTATGAGAATGCTTTTACTTCGCTCACTTATAAGCCTTTTTTTTTAAGCTAAAATTTGTGTCTTGATATTCCCTATTTCCACAGTAGCTTTTTATGAGTAGGTTATTTTTTCATTGTTTGCTCATTTTTCCAGCCTACTTCTTAACTTTAAATTTTATGCTAAAGTTGAGCTCTACTCACCTATGGGTGAGGAGGCACTGTCGCAAGTATCAGGCTTTTTTATGCTTCTGTTTTCAGGGCAATTCTGTGGGTTTGTAAGTTTTCAGTGCTTCTAGGGCAGTGTGATCAGAGGAGATATGTGATCATTATTCTCCTCAATCTATGCTCTGGTCTTAACACCAGAAGGGCACCTGTTCCCAGGCAGCAGAGAGCACTAATGCTCCTCTCTACTCTGGAATGTCTCTGGGCTTAAAGCTCCCATCGCTTCCACTGCTGCTTTCACAACTGCCTCCAATGCCCACTGTTGCATATACTTCAGGCCAGTCCCTTCCCCTGTGTCACAGACCTCTCAATCTCCTAATTTGTCTTGGGCTAGAAAAATGTCTCACCTTTTGCTGACTGCTCCAGAATTCTATTTGATGTATTATTTTAAAGTTGTTTGGAGGGGAATTTTGAGAAAGGTCACTGGGTTGCTGCCTCAACTCTGCTGTCTTGACTCTACCCTTATATTCTTTTTTTATGTCAAAGTTATTTCCTGATATCCCAAATTAGTATACCTACTTATGACAAATCTTTTCTAAAAACCTAAGTAAAACCACTCAATACAATGCCTAAATCTGAAAGTATATGCAACATATTGAACCCATAGTCCCCACTTCTCTACCAAGAGAAAAGTTTGTTTTATCATCTTTCTTTTGAGACCAATACTCACATAATTTAAGTTCACCTGCTTTTAGGTAATGTCTATTATATTATATTCATTCAACCAGTTAATTAATCAGCAAGCATTTATTAAATAGTTTGTGCCAGGCATTGTGCTGGATCAATGGAGGTTCAAAGACAAAAAAATAAAACATTGCCTTAAGGACCTTACATTCCACGATGGAGATACAGCACACATTGAAGAGTAGTGTCCAACAAGAGGAGCTTTGTTCTGTTCAGTGAAGATGCCCCACAAAGAGGAGGTGCCTTTGGCATTTTACTACATACTCAACTATTTGGCAGTCCTTATCAGTGACAGGGATTTCTGATGGAGCCTTTGCAGTGGTACTATTGACTTGATTACTTCTCCTTGTGGAAGAGGTGAAAAGTATAGGGGAAGGCAGTGAGAGAGTGGCAGGATAATGGTAAATATGCCCCCACTGCCTATGCCCAAGTATCTTGATGGATGGCTAGATGAGATAAAGCACGATGTGGGGAATATGGGGCTGGCAAGATAGAGGGAGCTGAAGGGAGAATTCGTTTATCTTCTCATCCAGGCAGCTCCCAGGAAGGACAGAGCATGTCATAAATACTGTTCTTTTGATTCTGCTTTTTTCTTTTGCTCTGCATCAGTTTATACACAATCTGTTATGTTTCTCTGAGTTGCTCATAATGATGGGGTGCTTGGGATCTATATCTGTAACATCAATTTGTAAAACCAGTTTGTAAAATTGTAACTGCAATTTGTAAAACCAGCCTGTAAAATCACACTTCCCCCCCAGGCACAGAGTATTAACTCTGCCCCATCCCCCTACCTGCACTCTGCCTAGCTTCAAAGCATTAATTCTGCCCAAAAACAACTCATGAATTGTTTATTTCAGCCTTGAAACACTAACAAGCTATACCTATCAATCCTTCACTAAAGTATCTATAAACATTCTAGTTTAGGCGACTATTATCTCCCCTGTTGTATAGTGCCTCCTTGCCCCTATAAATCCTTTAATACCCTGTAGCAGCAAGCACCCGAGCGTCCCCAGGGTTTGCTGCCAACACAGGTTGTTGGATCTGCTTTGATAGAGGAAAGCAACTCAAAATGGGTTAACAAGCTTATTTTAATCAGTCAAATATGTATCGTTCACCTAGTTCAGGGGAAAAAGGTCAGCACCCCAAACTTCAGAGTATACAGACAGAATTATCAAGACAGAAAAACAAATCAAATAGACAGGTTTCTGAACTGTCCAACCATTACATCCATACCAAATCAACATCTGGGTTTTTTTTTCCAAAGGGGGGGGCTCTCAACAGTGGCTTCCCAGAGTCCAGATCAAATCACAGAACACTTCTCAAAGTGAGACCCAAAACAAAGCTACACATCAGGGCTTATATAGCCTTCTCCTGGCTCAGACAATGTAACAATCTTCTGGACCCACTGGCCAATCAAAAAGTATCTACTGAAAAACAAGCCTCCCACTCCAGGCTCCAGGTGCACTTTGGCCTAGGGGCAGGGAAGATCTTTAAATTTGCATTTCCAGTACATTCAGCCCCAAGATATTTCATGCCCTTAGCATAGTCAATTTACTTTTGAATTAGCACTAAACATTTCTTAGGTCACATTTTCAAGATACAGAACTAAAGTTACCAAAGGGGCCACTGGGTCTTAAACAAACACAAAGTACATTGCATTATCACTTC
>NW_027185712.1:29562316-29640146 GCF_028583685.1 Petaurus breviceps papuanus
TCAAAAAGTATCTACTGAAAAACAAGCCTCCCACCCCAGGCTCCAGGTGCACTTTGGCCTAGGGGCATGGAAGATCTTTAAATTTGCATTTCCAGTACATAGCCCCTTTCTAGGTTAACTCCTTAAGCAATTATCTTTCCCTAACCTTGGTTTCCAGACATCAATCCTGTCAAGCATGACACTGATGGGTGGCAGACTGGGCACTTCTCCATCAGCCCTTGACCCTGTATGCCCCTTTAAACACCAGCTCCAACTTAGCCCCACCTTAACTCCTCCCTAATCCCACCCTCTTCTTTCCTGGTCAGCCTAATTCACATCTCATGAATAGCCTTAACTCTTTAAAAACTATGCCTGTGTCTTCTTTAAGTTTGCAGGTCCCCTAAGGATCCTTGCCCACTGTAAGATGTATAATAAACTTTTCAACTCTGACTCCAAGTCAGCCTGAGCTGAATTCTTTCCAGATTGAATCGCAGGTTCTGGTCTTAGATAAAAGATCAGAGTTGCTGCTGGACCTATTGGGAGCCATCCCTCATCAATAGTTCTCATTTTTAAAAAATTCTCATTTTCTTCTATGCTATTTTTATATTGTGCTCATTTTTAAATAGATTGCACCATCCTTCCCTACTCTACTTTCCATCCTTCATAACAAACATTAATAAAGAAAAAGAAACAGTTCAACAAAACTAACCAATATATGAACCATATCTGTATAATATTCCACAACCTGGACCACCATATCTGCAGAGAGGAAGGGAGGTAAACTTTCTCTAGCTTGGTCATTATAATTAAACCATGTTCAGGGTTTTTTTTTGTTGTTGTTGTTTCCATTTACATTGCTGAAGTCATTTTGGATATTATTTTCTTGGTTCTGTGTATTTTGTTCAGCATTAATTCATAGATCTTTACCATGTTTTTGTGATTCTTTCATATTCATAATTCCTTTATAGTACAGTACTGTTCCATTTTCTGCACTACAATTTGCTCAGTTATTACCTAGACAATGGACCATCTACTTTGTTTCCAGTGTTTTTTATTGTTTTGCTACCACAAAGTGATGGCACCTTTGACAAGTCTCAGAAAGCTCTGTACCATGTAATGAAGATATTCCCTAAGAAAAGAGCAGACCCTTTTGTTATTTGTGTCATTTCAACAATGTTGGCCTCCCCATTACCCAGCAGGTAACCCCCCAACCAGCTCCACTACACACTTCAATGAACCATTATTGGATGACCTTTTCCCTAGTGGCCCTTAGACATTAGATATGATTTATAAAGGGAAAAAAAGTGAAATTAAGTGTTCTTCTCACTGCAACATACTGGCAAGGCATTTTCTTCCTAGCTGCCTAAATTGGAAACTGAGAAACACTGAAAATGCCCCACAAATGGGAGCTGCCTTAGGCATTTTATTAGAGACTCAACTATTTTAGGCAGATAGGAGAAAATGACAAAGAGTAACTCTCCATGTTTAAGGGAGCCCTGCACCAATTTTTCCATCTAAATGATTGAGTTTGTTAGGAACCTATGATAGGGTTAGCAGATTTGGGGAGAGGTTTAAAAGATTAGGGTTTTTTGGTAGGCTTATTAGATAGGATCCTATTGACTAGTTTTAAACCTTTTTAACTTGACAGTCTCATGTGTCTATTATTTTGCTTTATTTTAAATTTTCCCTTAATTTTTTTAATAAAGCTTTTTGTCACTGTCTTTTCTCAGTTGAATTAAAGCAAAGAATGTTTGTCAATTCCTAGCCCAGAGATTCAGAAAGAATGTTTTGTTTTTCCTCAAGGATCAGGTTCAGTAGAAACTCTTTCAAGGGTTTGGGAAACTTAACATTGGACGTTGTTCTACAGTGGCCTACCAGAGGTATTTTATTATAAGAATTTTTTAAAAATAAATTTTAATTGACATCTTTTACTTGTATTTCACCTTTGTTTCTTCACCCTTTCCTAGAGAACTATTCACTTATGACAAAAATTTTAAAAATACAGTAGAGGAAAAAAATTATTAAACTGATTGACAGATTGGAAAAATTGTACATTAAATGTAATGTCCCACCTCCATGGATCCCAACCTTTGAAAAATAAGAGGGAAGCTAACTTCACATATCTCTTCTTTGGGATCAGGTTGGTTCTTTCTTCTTCTTCTTCTCCTTCCTCCTCCTCCTCCTTCTTCTTCTTCTTTTTCTTTTTCTTCTTCTCCTTCTTCCTCCTCCTCCTTCTTCTTCATTTTTGGAGGGCAATTGGGGTTAAGTGATTTGCCCAAGGTCACATGGCTAATTTTTGTGCTAAGTGTCTGAGGTCGGATCTGAACCCAGGTCCTCCTAACTCCAGGGCCAGTGCTGTATTCAATATGCCACCTAGCCACTCCTCAGGCTAGTTCTTAATGATTTCATAACACATTTTTCTTCCCTTGTGGTTGCTGTTCTTTCCATTTGAAACTAGCCTTTGCAATAGTTTGAAAGCCTTAAAAATAGCCTTTGCATATATTATTTTCTTAGCTTTGCTTACTTCTTTTGCATCAGTTCATGTAAATCTTCATCATGTTTTTATAGTATGGTAATATACTGTTGCATTCATATACCCCAATTCATTTAGCCTTCTCCAATTGATTGACATCTACTTTGTTTTCACTTCTTTCCTACCACAAAAAAAGTGTTAATATAAATATTTTGATTTATGTGAATCTTCTTGGGAAATATGCTTAATAGTAGAATCTCTAGGCCAAAGGGTATGGACATTTTTGTCATTTATTACTATTACACAAGTGTCTAATCACTAGTTATTCCAAATTGCTTTCCAGAATGGTTATACTGGTTCATAGCTCCACCCATAATGCCTTGGTGTGCCTGTCATTCTGCAACCTCTCCAACATTGATTATTCTGAATTTTTATTATCTTTCCCAATTTTGGTGGAGATTATTTTTATTTTCTTCTTTTTCTTAGAGATTTGTAATATTCTTTCATATTGCTATTAATAGCTTGCAATTCTTTTGAAACCTGTTTGTTATTATCCTTGACTGCATATCTACTGATAATGGCTTTGGGGCTTATATTGTCCTATTTTATTTTATTTTAAAATTGATCTGGTGTCAGTTCAGCACTATTGATAAAGCAGAACAATTTAACTTTAGCTAACCTGAATTAGATCCATATATTTAACTTTAAGCAAATCTGAAGTAAGTTGCTAAATACATTCAGTGTACTGCTTAATTAAGAAATACATAAAAATAGAAATGGGAAAGATAAAAGTAGATTATCCAATCTCACCAGTCACCATGTACATTCTGAAAGGAAGAGATTTCTTATATTTAAATTCATCTTCTCTGAAAGTCAATGAAACAAAGCCCAGCTGGGCTTGCTAAGGCTGCGGTAAGTGTGGGCAGGTATCTGGGTCTGCTCTGCATTTCAGACCCATTTCATAATCCAGAATGGCAACACTAATCTATGTTTATAAGGAGAATGGAGAACCAGGCTCTCACATGGCACCTAAAGACAGGCTGAAGTCAATCAAAGCCTTATCTGGAAGAGCCCAGATTTCAACTCCCAAGGCTGGCAAAGTGTTTATTGCAACCCCAGCTTTATCCAAATCTGTCAGAAAGGCTTTGGGAGTTGTCAATAGAACAACTGAAAAGGAAAACTTGGTGGGAAAGAGAAAAGAACCCCTCAAACAGAAAGGTCAAAACTTCACTGCCAAAAAAGATGACTGAAAAGATTCCCACAGAAAAAAAACCTTAGTTCCATTCCCAAATGAAACATGTCCAGAAATAGAACATTTCTTTCCCTTCAACCTACTAGAATTTGAGAGTTTTGATGTTCCCGAAGAGCACCAGCTTGCAAACCTGCCACTGACTGGTGTCCCCCTCTTGATGCTTGAGCAGGAGAAGTCACTTGAAAGGCTTGTAGAACTTTCACCCTCCCCTGTTCTGTTGCCTTCCATGACATGGGAGTCTGATCTGCTGGAATCAACTTCGAGTCTTCTGTCAACTGTGGATGAGATTGACTTGCCACCTATGTGTTACGACTTTCTTCTTTAAGTGTCTTGTTATTTTATAGGTTAATTATAATCATTTTTGTACTAATAAAGTGATTATGTAGGAACTGTAAAAAAAAAGTAAATGAAACAAACCACTTGAAAATAATTAATGTTCATGAACTGATATCACTTCACTTTTTTGTGAGGGGGATTTTCATGGTAAATTTACTCTTTTATTTTGCTTTCCTTAACTTTAGGAGGTTTATTTGAATATGTTACTGCAGCCAATTTCTCTGGAGAGGTGATAGAATGGTATGGATATGCTCTTGCAAGCTGGTCCTTTGAAGGCATTGCATTTGCACTATTTACAACCACTGTTTTAAGTATCAGAGCAAAACAACATCACAGGTAATTTTTAAAAATCTTAATAACTGTGTGCTTATTTTCTCTTACTTGCAAAGGCTGGGATAGCAGTCATGATTTTTTTAGGCAAGGCTACAGTAAAAATAAACTTGATATGAAGAAATAAAGCAGAGAATCTGCATTATGCTTAAAGATACCATAGTTTATATCTCAATGTCAGAACTTAACATATGTGTACCAAACAATATAGCATCTAAATATTTAAAGGAAAAGTTAATCCAGGAAGAACTAGACAGTTAATTTATAATAGTAAGGGAACTTTATGTATCTCTTTCATACCTAGACAAATCTAACAAAAAAGACAAACAAGAAGACCTTGACTGAACTTTAAAACATATTGAGATGAGAGATCTTTGATGATTACTGAATGGAAACAGCAATGCATTTGCAACCTTTCAGCTATGCATGTCACTTTTACAAAAATTGACCATGTATGGAGGTACAAAAACCTCATAAATGAATGCAGAAACACAAATACTAAATGCTTCCTTAAGTGAACACAATGAAATTAAAATTATATTAAAAGGCCTTTGCAGAAAGAAAAAATTAATTGTAGATTAAATAACTCAATCCTAAAAAATTGATGAGTCAATGAACAAAGCATAGAAACGGTCGAAAATTTCATCAAAGAAAATGGCACCAGTCAAAAACATAGCAAAATTTATAGGATGCAGCTAAAGCAATCTTTAGGGGAAATAGATATTTCTAAATATTTTCATCAACAAAAGAAAGATTAATTAATTGCACATGCAGCTACCAAAACTAAAAAAAAACAGCAATTCAAATCCCTTGATTAAACAACAAATAAAAATTCTGAAAATCGAAGAATCAGTTAACAAAATTGAAAGCAAAAAGGAAACCCACCTTTTTTTTAAAAAAAAAATATGTTTATTTTTAGTTTACAACATTCATTTCCACAAGATTTTGAGTTACACATTTTCTCCCTGTCTTTCCCCTACCCACCACCCCAAAATGGTGATCCCACTGAATACTCCTTCCCCCAATCTGTTCTCTCTTATATCCTCCCCCATTCACCCTCCAACTTTTCAGTAGGGCAAGATGGATCTCCATACCCCACTGCCTGTATATCTTATTTCCCAGTACATGTAAAATAATAATAATAATTTTTTTTAAACATTTGATTTTAAAACTTTGAATTCCAGATTCTTTCCCTTCTTCCCTCATCACCCACCCTTACTGGGAAGATAAGCAATTCAGTATAGGTTATACATGTATAGTTATGCAAAACATTTCCATAGTGGATATATTGTGAAAGACTGACTATATTTCCCTCCATCCTATCCTGCCCCTCACTTGTTCTATTTTCTACTTTGACCCTGTCCCTTTTCAAAAGTGTGTGCTTCTAACTACCCTCCCCACCAATCTGCCCTCCCTTCTATCATTCCCCCCTCTTATCCCCTTCCCCCCCTGATTTCCTGTAGGATAAGATACCCAATTTAGTGTGTACGTTATTCCCTCCTCAAACCAAATTCAATGAGAGTAAGGTTGACCCATTACCTTTTGCCTTCCCTCCATTGTAACAGTTTTCCCTTGCCTCTTTTATATGAGATAATTTGCCCTATTCTGTCTCTCCCCATCTCCTCTCATTATATTCCTCTCTCACCTCTTAATTTTATTTTTAAAATATCATCCTTTCCTAATCAATTGATCCTAGGAGTTCCCTCTGTCTATGTATACCTGTACACATATATACACACATTCACATATGTATTCATATGCACAACATACCCTCCTATATAGACACATATATATGTATGTAGAAACCCCATCTTTTTTATAAAACTGGGCGCTAGCTTTAAAAAACTAATAAAATAGATGAACAGTTAATTTAGCTTAAAAAGAACTAGAAGAGCAAACTGTTCTTATCAAAAATGAAAAAGGAAGATCCACAATTGATGGAAAAAGGATGACTGTCAGAAACTATTTTGCCCAATCATAAGCCAATATAACTGATGATGTAGATGAAATGAATGAATACTAACAAAAATATAATATGCCAGCTTACAAGGAAAAAATGGATTATTTAAATATCCCAATATCAGAAAAATAAATTGGCAATATCAAAAATTTGAAAGTTGGACTCATGACCAATGAAGAAATAGAAGAAATTATTGAGTTGTTTTGCTTAGTTATATAACCATAAAACTGACAATCTAAATGAAGTGAATTAATGTAAGTATAATAAATATAGAAATATAAATTGCCCAGCTTAGTGTAACAAGACAGGAAATAGAGTACTTAATAGCCCAATCTTAGAAAAAGAAATTGAGCCTTTCCCCTAACATAGCACCAAAGGCGAAGAAAGAAGCTGTTGTCCCCCCCCCAAGACAGAAGCCAAGTCCAAGGCCTTGAAGGCCAAGAAGGCAGTACTGAAGGGTGTCCATAGCCACAAAAAGAAGATCCAAACATCCCCCATCTTCCGGCAACCCAAGACACTGAGACTCGAAGGCAGCCCAAATACCCTCGGAAGAGTGCCCCTCGCAGAAACAAGCTCGATCACTATGCCATCATTAAGTTTCCCTTGACCACCAAGTCTGCTACAAAGAAGACTGAGGACAACAACACCCTAGTCTACAATGTGGACATCAAGGCCAACAAGCATCAGATCAAGCAGGCCGTAAAGAAGCTGTATTACATCGATGTGGCCAAGGTCAACACACTGATCCAGCCTGATGGAGAGAAGAAGGCCTATGTCCGTCTTGCTCCAGACTATAATGCTTTAGATGTTGCCAACAAAATTGGAATTATCTAACTTGCTGTGTCCCCATTGCACCTACAATAAAAATAAAAAGTTTTCCAGAAAAAAAAAGAAAAAGAAATTGAACTCAAGTAAATGAACTCAAAGAAAGAAACTCAATGACTGGATGGATTTACATGTAAATTTTATCAAACATTTAAAGAATGATTAATTCCAATATGTAAAAACTACTTGAAAAAAATAAGAAAAGGGGGGTTCCCACCAAATTCTTTCTATGATACAAATGTGGTCTTAATAGCAAACCAAGGAGAGTTAAAACAGAGAAAGAAAAGCATAGATCAATATCTCTTAATGAATATTGATACAAAATTTTTCACAGTAACACATCTCAAAGATTATATACTATTACCTGATCAAGTTTGTATCAAGAATGTAGTGCTAGTTTAACATTAGTTAAACTATAAACATAATTGGCCATATTAATAACAAGAACAACAAAAATGTGATTTTATCAATAGATTTTGAAACAGCTTTTAACAAGATACAGAATTAATCCTGTTTAAAAAGCTCTAGAAAGCATAGGAATATACAGATCTTTCCTTAATATAAGTAGTATCTATCAAAAACCAAGAGCCAACATTATCTGTAATAGGGATAAGCTAGTGATTTCCAATTAAATCAGATATGAAACCAGGGTGTCCTTTATTACCATTACTATTCAGAACAGTGCTAGAAATTCTGTCTATAGCAGTAAGACAAGAAAAAGAAATTAAGGAAGTATACATAGGCAAGGAGAAAGCAAAATTATGACTTTTGTAGATGATTTGATATTAATTTTAAAAAAGGTTAATTGGAACAATTAACTTCAGCAAAGTTGCAGGATATAAAATAAACCCATGTAAATTATCAATATTTCTGTATATTACAAACAGTTACAATGGTCAACCACAATTACAGAGAAATCAAGATGGAACATATTACCCACCTCCTAACAGAGATGATGGACCTAGAGTACAGATATATTTGGACATTGCCAATGAAGAAAATTTGCTTTCTTGACTATACATGTTTATAACAGGGATTTTGTTTTTCTTGCTTTTTCGGTTGGGGAGGGAAAGAGAGGAGCTGAGAAGAAAATAATATAGACTTGAAATTTTTAAAAACTTAATTTTAAAAAATTTCTTTAATGATCTCTTTTTCTTTCAAACCTATCACTGGTTTCCTCTTCTACATCCCCATCCCACTGAAAAAAAAAGGGGGGGGAGAGGGGAACCTTTGTAGTAAATATGTATAGTCAAGAAATTCTTATATTGCCCACAAGTCTGAAAATGTATGTCTTATTCTGCACCTTGAGTCTATGACCTCTCTGTCACTAGGTGGGTGGCATACCGGAATTGTGGTTGGTCTATGCTTCTTTCCATTCCTTGTTTGGTTATAAACTTTCCCCTTACCCATTGCTGTGAAAGGTATTTTCTTCCTTGCTTCTCTAATTTAATCATTATGTAACATTTTGTATCTAAGTTATGTCCTTCCTCCCCCAGTAGTTGAGGTCTTTGGGTTTATCTAATAACTATGCTGCTATGTTCCTTTACATATATATATATATGTTTTTTATCTAATATGTTCCACTGATCAGCCTTTCTGTTTTTTAACCAGAACTATCATTTTAAGCTTCATAGAAGGTTTCAGATCTGGTGTGTATAGACCTCTCCACTTCAAGAATATATATTTGTTACTAGATGTTGAAGAAAGATAACAGGCTTGATCTAAAGAAAAACTTCCTAACAATTGCTTTCCCCAAAGGGAATGGGCATATTTGGGAATGAGTGGTTTTTTCCTCATTGGACATCTACAGGCAGAGGCTGGATGACCACTTTTTTTGAGGACATTCTTGTTCAAATATGAATTGAACTACGTCTCTTCTGACCTCTGAGGTCCCTTCAACTGTGAAATTCTGTGATTGCTGTCCTTTGTTTTTGTGTGTCATCCCTACCTTTCTATAATCAAGTTGGATATACCTTCCACAATGTACTATATCCTACTTGTTTAAGAAATGGTAAAGCAACCCTCTTTTCTCTCATTAGCTATAGGACAGTAACAGTCATATCTCTTAGGTCTTTCAGTATTAAGTACTGGTCACCTTTCAGTATCCAAGGTAAAACTCTGCTCAGAAATGTAAATAAGTGGTCCTAAATGTGCTTAAGGAGTGAAGAAGTCAAAGCTGAGAGTCTTTGCTCTATTTAAGAAGGGCTATTAATATAATAGCTCTTCTAATATCTAGATGTTATTAACTTTATTGCACTAGGCTAAACTTATATACTGTTTTGAAACATTTCAGATGCTGACTTAACCTAAAAGCAGCGTGTTTTGGCACAGTCATTACTAATTTTTTTTCTGCCATACTTAGCGCCTTGAGAGGTGTCTTAGCCTAGTCGATGTAATGGAAATGGGAATTTGAAGATATTCCCAGCCCCTTAATAGACCTGGGGGGGGAGGGGGTTGAAGATCTGCTCTACTGTGAAGATAAACTCTGCCCCTAGAGGACAAAGGAGACTGGGTCAGAGCTAATCTGACAGTTGGAGTATGACAGTTGAAGACGGTTGGGGATGGAGGAGCCCAGGCATAGAGGGTTTTGTGAGTAAATATTGATCTTGTGTTGGTTTGTGGGAAGGCTAAAGGATGCTGTGGCTCTCAGCATTATTATGGCTTCTGAATATCTTTGGTACTTTGGCTTACTGGTTTTGGGATTCAATTTTCTGGTATTTAAATAAATCCTTCTGTTTTATCCTTTATCTGGAGAATCTGACATATTTTGCTATGGAACACCATGCTATACTTATGGTCATGGTCTTTATCATGGTTATGGGTGTTGGAAATATTACATTGGTGCTACAGTGGACTAGAAGCAGGGCTTAGAGGTGAGAGGACCTGGGTTCAAGTCCTCCTTTAGGTTCTCAATGTTCTAGGCTACATGTGTCAAACAAGAGGGCCCCATGAGGCCTTCACTCTCCTGAGTGCCACCCAAACCAGATCAAAATGTAATGGAGAAATGCTTAACAAAATAGCTAAAAGATAATGAAGTATAGATATTACATTTTAAAATTAAATCAATATGTGGCTTGCAGAATCCTTTATACAGATTAGAGGCCCTGTTTCTATTTGACACCACTACTGTAGGCAACTCTCTAAGGCTGTCAGTTTTGTTACTGTGGATATGCATTTGGGGATGGAGTCTTCTCACCTCGAAAGTCCTCTCCATAGCAATGAAATTGTAAATCTAGTCCCTATCTCTTCTTATAACCTTAGAGTTGCTTAGGACACTAAAATCCATGGACTAGTCACAAGTTAACTTCTCAATACCCCAGGCAACTCTCAAATACTTTGATTTGAAGAATATTTGCTGGGTTTTTGTTGTTGTTGTTTTTGATAAGGAGTTTCTTCAAAGGGAGCACCCTACAGTAGAGGTGTCAAACACAGCCCTCAGGCAGTCTACAAAATTCCCCAGTGGACTCAATCGAAATTAAAGTATTCTTGGGAAATACTTAACAAAATAAATAAATATGCAACACAACACAAATAATATTCATGTGGTTGCAATAAGTGCTGCAGTGGTCCATTTCTATTTGAGTTTGAGACCATTGCCATTCACTGATGAAATCACAGATCTGGACCAAAACATGGAAACAAACAAACAAAAAATTATCACCTTGCCAATTGTTTTGGGGGATTTTTGTACTCCAGCCCAGCTTTCCAACATCTGGGCAATTTTTTTTCAGCTCTGTGGTGGAGGTCCTATCTTCCCACTGTGTTGATCAATAAGAACCAATCAACAGACATTTAGTAACTAGTTATTATGTGCCTGCTAGACACTCTGCTAAGTGCTGGCAATAAAAATAGAGATATGAGACAGGATCAACAATTTTGCTGAAATCAAAATAAATGAAATTGGTTATCTCTTTTAAATAACAAAATATATTTGATAGCCCATTTCATAAACAAAATTATTCTAGTCATTTTACTGCCATCCTAGGTACTAGCTTAGTAGAAAAATCTATTTAAGCCAATTTTTTATTCTGCTGTCATAAGAACAAAATCATATGCCCAATTGCATTTATTTTTGAAGTACCTGGTGTAGTGCCAACATGTTATTCACAGCATCAATGGTGACTATGAATATGCTGGCATAGTTCTGAATTGCAAAATATAACAGACTCTCCATATAGAAAACAGAAGCAAAACATTTATTCAGACACCAGAAATCTGAGTCCCAACACCACAAAGCCAAATCCATCATAGCAACAAAGAAGTTAATACATCTTATCACTGCAGGAAGCAACACCCTCACAAAGCCTTTCCACAAACACTCACAAGCCAGTCCTAGCTGTTTGCTTGCCTACATCCTCTCTCTCCCACCATACTAGCTACTCTGACTCCCAGCTTCCCCTCAACTCTGATCCATCATTAAGCAAACTCTTCCTACCACAGGTTCCATGTGATTATATTTGGCCTATTAAGGGGCATGGAAGATCTTCAAATTCCCTTAGACCTATTATGGGTCAAGGAATATCTTCAGATTCCTATTACCATAACATTTGGCCCCAAGATCTTTCATATCCCTTACATAGCAAAAATACATTAACGATACATTTCATTACGTAGGTTAACGGGAGTTTAGGGGTAACTGGTGTCAATAGAATTTTACAACAATATAACAGGGATAATACAAAATAAGCACATAAAACAATATCTTAGGGTTCATTCCCCCCTTGGATGAATGGGGCTCAAAATCTTGGGGTAAGGGGTGAAGATTTCTTCTTCCAATAACTACTTCCTGCTGAAATTGGATGTAGAGCTGCCCCTGCCCCAAGAGGTCCCATCTGAGAGGTCTGTTCTTTAGCTGGCATCCGGAGCTTGGTCAACACCAGGTTGTAAAGCCTAGCATAAACAGCTTTCCAGAGGACTGCTGCTATGAATATCTTTAAGGTCCTGATCACATAGTAAAGTGAATTCTCTAGTTATTCAGCAGTAAACTAAAGGAAAACATTCACAGAAATGAAAGTACAGCATTCACAATGTTAAAACATAACCACTTATCACTAAAGTGGTCACATAGTTTTCACCAAAGTGGCCACATAGTTTTAAACAAAAGATATCCTTCAGTAAGTCCTTAACTCAATCATCCTTAAGGAGCAAGCCTCCTTAAGGGACACAAAATACAATCATTCAGTTAAGTCCTTAACTCAGTCATCCTTAAGGAGCAAGCCTCCTTAAGGGACACAAAGTACAAAGGTCAAAGTTCTCCACCCTGTAGCGCCAATGCAATATTTACAGTGCCCATGATCACGATAAAAGACTGTGACTATAAATATCACATGATGTTTGATTGCAAAATATGCCAAACTCTCCAGATAGAAGATAAATCTGAAAGATTTATTTAGATGCCAGGAAACCGAATCCCAAAACCCATAAGCCAATTCCATCATAGTACCAAAGATATTCAGAGGCCATAATAATGCTGAGAGCTTTGCCATCCTTTAGCCTTCCCACAAACCAATACAAGATCAATATTTACTCACAAAGCCTCTCTACCTCCTTAATGAGCATCCTCTCTCTCCCTCAACATCTGACTAGCTCTCAACCAGCTTCCTGTGCACTGTTTCTCTTCATGAAACTCTTCCCACCACAGGCTCCATGTGACTACATTCAGCCTATCAGTGGGGCAGAATTTATCTTCACAGCAGGGGATGTTTTCAAACTCCACCCTAGGTCTATTAAGGGGCAGGGACGATCTTCAAATTCCATTCCCATTATACACCCCTAGGTCACATTGTCTTAATCTCTCAGTCAAAAAGTCTTTCTTCAAGATTGGAGATTAGTTTCCAATCATCCTTAACTCAGTCATCCTTAAGAGGTACAAGGTACAGAGTACAAAGTTCTCCCACTCCTAGGCCACAGTAAATTATGATCTTCTCAGTCAGCACTAAATACCCAGGGAGAGGTCTTTTCCTCTTGACTCAAGGCTGGCTCTTAGATTCCATGGTTCCTCTTCCATGGTCCCAGCTTTTGCCTGAATTTACCCAACTGTCACCTGGATTTATTTATTTTTCCCACAAATTTTATCCAAGCCCTTTAATATTTCACTTTTTAACACCTTGAGGCACAAGCAACATTAAAAAAAATCATCTTTTATAAGACTGAAAGTTCTGTATAGTGCTTGCCTATGTAATAAACATTCTTGAAATTTCTATAACATTTTATATTCTGAGCAACACCCTTGTTCACAGGTTGAATTAAAAAGGTAACAAAAATGGAACAAAATTAAGCATGATGGTAAAATTATACTCCATTTGGGTAATTGCTAAAAATCATCTGATAGAATAACTCTGCTACCTTCAGGTAAACACATGTGCAAAATGTTCCTGATGTTTTACACCAAGTATGAAATTATTAAACAGATCAATAACATTTGTCCATACAAAGAAACCTTTCCACTTTTGAAAGCTTGTGACCATTTCCAAAGGTTTTATGCAGGTGTGTATATTCAACACAATTTTTTCTTAAATGTTTTCTTAAAGGGGGTTAGTGGGGATAAGAAAGGGGCACATTCAATTCACTTGACCATAATAGGCTTTGACATTACCAAAATGGACTGGGGGTTTCAAATAAGATAAAATCCTTTAGGAAGAGAATATGGACCAGTCCTACAGGTAGACATCTAAAAAATTCAGAACACCATTCTCCCCCTTCAAGCTTTTGACCAAAGATACTTAACTGTCTAATGCCATGTGTAACTAGCATTAAAATTTGTACTTGCGGGGCGGCTAGGTGGTGCAGTGAGTAAAGCGCCAGCTCTGGAGTCTGGAGGACCCGAGTTCCGTTCGGCCTGAGACACTTAACACCCATACAAAAATACTAGCTGTGTAACCTTGAGCAAGTTACTTAACCCCAATTGCCCTCCAAAAGGCAAAAAAATTAAAAATTAAAAAAAAATTTGTACTCGCCCCCCAAAATACAATTGATTTGCTTTAAAAAAAATCCACTTTTCATTCTTTCAATGAATAAACAAGAAATAAGGAAAACATCCCCATTACTAGTTTACTAAAAAATTTCTCACCACAGGAGCCCAATTTAACTTATATACCTTTTAGGATCAGAAATAACAAATGCAAATTTATATTTTTATTGGGCCTTGATGTCAAAAGAACATGGATAATCCTTTACTTTCCTGTATCCAAGTTTATCCCATTCTTGCCTTCTTCCTTTCACTTATAGGTGTTTGGATGGTTTATAAATATAGGGTTGGTTTTTTGATCCAGATCTCTGATTCTATCAGTGTAGGGAACTCCTGGTACAGAAACTCCACCACTATAGATCAGCAATTTCCCCAAGATTTTTCTTCTTTTCCTTCAATGTCTAAGTAGTCTACTCCACTTTAGTATTTCTATGATACCTCATTTCTTCCAAAGATGCTTACGCTCTGCTATTTCCTTGTCTTAGCTCTCAGTAGCAACCCCTTTCCCCTAATTGTCTGAAGCCTATTCACAGCACTTCTTTAATATGCTCAGATCAGCAAGCCAGAGGAGCTCCATAAGAGTCTTATTCCCCTTGGCAGAATGGTCTCCCTTCTCCCCCACTTTTAGTTACCAAATCATCATTTTAAGATTTTTGTTTCTTAATATTATAAAGCTAGAGGAGATTATAGAATAAAATCTCAATGCTACTGAGAACATGTGACTTTTTTTAAAGAAAATTTTTATAAACAGGTCATAGCATATTATTGGGGCCACTCTATTGTTCAAAAAGACCTAAGACAATATTCAGTCTAGAATATCCCAATATGTACCAGATATTGGTTTGCCTATATATAGAAAAAAGAGCTCAATCAGCTCATTTCCTCTGGAAAAGCCTTCATCCACTATGTCAAATACCAGTGTTTCAATGTTCAAAAAAAGTAAATAAACCAAAAATTTGAAAGTATAGAGGAGGAGAAATTAATGAAGACCATGGAGATAAATGCAAAGAAGTAAGGGGTAAGTTAAACTTGCTCTAAATTGACACTGTTATCAGGGTTGGAAGAGACTTCACCTTAGCAATCTAATCCAACACATACATGAAAAGGAATTCCAAAAAGTTCATACAGTCTCCAATTTAAAGACTTTCAATGATGGGGAATTCACAGTATCCTGAGATAACCCACTATTCTACTTTTGGATAGCCAACTGTCAGAAAATTTTTCTTCACTACTGATTTTTAAATTAAAAAGAAAAATTCAGGCAATAGTAATAGGCTAAGGAAACAATTTTGGAACATGTAATTAATATTTGTAACTGGTTAAGACAAACGTGTATGAAAAATACACCAAAACTATGTGGCTTTGACATTGAGGAAGATAATCTTAAAGATGAAAATAACTCGTTATTTAATACAACTCTCTCATTTTACAACAGTTCTGTGATAAAGGAGTCTGTCCTACACCACTCACAGCTGTTAGTGGCAGAACAGAACTAGAATGTAAGCTTCTTGATTCAGTGCTCTTTCCAATAACTATTTGCAAGATAAATATCCAAGACTAGTAATAATTTTCAAAGGGCTTCTGAGTTGTTGTTGTTTTTTTTTAAAAGCAATTAGGGTTAAGTAACTTGCTCAAGGTTACACGGCCTGTTATTTCTGGGTGTGGTGCTGAGTATGTGAGCCCAGATTTGATCCAGGTCATCCCGACACTGGAGCTAGTGCTCTTACTCGCTGTGCTACCTGGCCGCCCCAAGGGCTTCTGAGTTGTTGATAGCTGTTGTTCTATATACCAAAAATACCTCCTAAGTGTATCCATGATTATCTTTATGAATAGGAAATACTTCACATCCAATGACTTTCACAGCTTGTTAGCTTTGGTAAATTTTAAAAAAGTTAACAGTTTTCTATCATACTACAAAATTTACTAGGATAAACCAAATCCACCCGTTAGCTCTCTAACGTGGAATGCTTATTTTAGTTTTATTGCCTTAACTTTTATTTTTCAAAAATGAGCACTGGGTATTTTTAACATGTAGTAGTGTAATGTCATATGTATCTTACAACTGCATTAGCAACAAATGAAATTAGTGATATGATCAGGTAACTTGGAAAGCCCAGCTCTCTCTTTAGCAAACTTCTAGTTCTTTCCAAGAACCTGTTCTTGAAGTTGGAGTCTCTCAGTCTCTTGCAGTCAAAGTAAATACAATAGCCTATGAAGAGGTCCCCCGAACAGGCCGGCAGCGATAGCACCACTCTGGCCCACCATATTTCTGGCTGCTGCTCGAGGTGGAGGTGGTGGCAGCAGCAGCAACGTTCCCCACTGACCCCCCAGGCCAGGAGAAAAGGCTTGCTCAGCTCCCGTCTAGGGTGGAGCCAGTGAGAAAAGGCTGTCACCTGGATTTAAAGATAGGCAGTTCTCAGCTCCTTGCCCAATTACTCGTCCAGTTCTTGTTCCACACTGAAGTTCACAGTGTCCAATACACCTCAAGTCTTTCACAATTTCTGTTTCTGGGAAGACAAAGCTTAACAGAGCCAAAACAATATTCATACACATTGCTGGCACCATCATCAATTCACTTTCTGTCTTGTGAAATCAACACAGACCCACAAAGTCTGAGAACTCAATACAAATCTTCTGTATAGTCCCAGGACCTCAAAACCCTCCTCCAAGACTTCTGTAAACAGACTACAAGAAAATCCTCTTCATGGGGAGGCCAGGTAGAACAGTGAGTAAGAGCACTGGCTCCAGTGTTGGGATGACCTGGGGATCGAATCCTGGGCTCAGACACTTAGCACCCACCCAGAAACACCTGGCCGTGTAACCTTGAGCAAGTTACTTAACCACAATTGCTTAAAAAATAAAAATCCTCTTCCAGGGCTTCCATTAAGGTCCCAGAGCTTCTGTACAAAGTATTGCAAACACAAATCAACACAGACAGAACAGACAGAGTGCCAGGACACCACAAGTTTTTCTTTTATCAACTCTGCCACCACAAGTGTTCCCTTCTCAGTTCTGCTCTTTCCCAGCTTGGGCTTCTCCTTATATATGGTCATTAGCTCCTCCCTGTTCTGCCCACCTCTTCCTTCCTTCCTGTCCCTGTCTTTTGAAAGTCCCTCCCACTATGGGTTTCACCTGTTTCTTAACAAAGACATCATCATGGGCAAGGCTCAACTGAAACAAGGTGCTTAAGTACTTGTTTGCTTGCCATTACACAGGTCCAGTGGTGACACATCACAGTCATGGACAAGGGCTGACATCTGATTTAAGCTATTCAGGGGTATTAAGCCTGCAGAAAACAAATCTAGCAAATAAGTTTAATAGACAAAAAATAAAAAAGAAACAAGGAGACAGTAACCAGAAGCAGGGTAGATGTAGGGTCAACCATGCTTCTGGAGTCCATGAATCTACTATCATAACCTCATTCATTGTTGTTTACTGTTTTCTAATTTGCAGCTTTGGGGTCATCATTCTGGTTAGAGGTATATTTTGTTTCATCTGAGCTGGGACCTGGCCAATTTCCTATTCTCCCTGCAGGTGTGACAAATTTAGATACAATGTTTCAGAAGGATCTATAGGGGCATTTCTTACTTCCCTGCTCAGTCTAATATTTTTTTTCTATTTGTTAAATCTTTATTGAATAAGTGGGGAAGGTTGGTAGAATCCAGTTTAGTCCTTGGCAGCAGCCTTCCTCATGGCAGCTAGGACATTGCTGAGCTCCTCTCTCTTCCTCTTGCCTCAGATGTGAGTTCCCACCCTTTTTTTGATGAACTTAAGGGCTTGCTTATCCTTGGAGGCTTTTAACAATTCTGTGGCCCACCTTTCATAAGGGGCAAATCCACACACCTCCTGGATCATATCTCTCACAAACTTTGTGTATTTGGTCAAATGCCCACGGCTGCGGCAGCGTCTGGGCTTTAAAATGTTTTTGGTAACTTTGTGGCCCTTGTTGAGGCCCGTGGCCATGGGGTACCAGATAGCTGTGGCTGTGGCATTACTGTAGCCCCAATGGCAGCCACAGCAGAAAGGAGGAGAGAGCATTCTCAGTCTAATATTAATCCCCTTTTCTAGGTATTTTGTATAGTTCATTCATATAGGAATGCCATCTGTTTTTCCAAAATCTACCCCTGTTCTCAATAGAGCAGTAAACAATTCTTTTCTTGTCAGTATGTTCTGACTTTGAATCTGCTATTTGCTCTTCTCTCTCTTACGAAATTTATCTTTTTTTCCCATTCCCCTAAATCAATGAACTGTGAAAACTTATCCTGCATCTCCAAAAGAGGGTACCCTATCTCCTCAATTAGTAGAGTCAGAATTAGGTGCTTATAAGCAGGAGGAGCCATCTTCACTATGGCATTTCTAACAGAAACTGCTAAGGGGATATCATGATAGATGCATTTGTGTCTCTGACCATGATAGCAGTTTTCATTACCCCCTCCTTTAACTTTCTGATACAGTCCCTAAGCAAGTACCAGTGTCTCTCCACTAGACCACATAGAATCAGTGGGATACATTTTATCGCATCCATCACCAGCTAAAGCTAACAGATTGATCATGTTGTTACCTCCTTGCATATGAAAATTTCTAAAAGCTTGCTGTGCAAAAGGATTCTGACTAATACCTATAAACGTCAAGCTATTCATGCTATCTACCAATACCCCTGCGGCCCCTTCATCACTAATTCTCACCATCCGTGATACCAACAATTCTCCCATCCTCTGGGTGAATTGACTTACTATATCAATGACCTCCTGATGAGTGAAATCCTCAATTATCTCCCTGAAGCTTGTATTTCCTTTCTGGTTCTCTTGCTTTTTTCTCAGTATGGGGTGAATGTCTGCCTCATAAAAGTCTCCTCACCTAACTTTGTTTCATTTTCCTCCCACACATTCTCCTGGTAGTCATCAACATGGCAACTAGACTCGGCCTGTCCCTGAGTTGAGTTGCATGCACTTTCCTTTTGTTAGTTTTTTCTTCTTTTTCTGAGCCAAACCCACAACAGCCCCCTCTTCTGCTACCTGAAACTCTCCAGCTTGTTCTTCTGAAGGAGAGCCCACATGCTGTAACACACAAAGTTTCTCATACAAATCAGCTAACTTCCTTTACATCTGAGCTTTCTCCTGCAGCAATTTGTCTCTACTTTTACATATAATACAGTAACCTGTTAGTAAAACCCAGCCTCTTCTACACACTCCTGCCAGTTCTTTCCCTGGTTTTATTGATGTTCCTTGCAAATGGTTTTCCAGATCTCTAGGTTCTCCCTTCTTTAGCCTTGATTCCCAGTTTTTACACTGTCAGGTGCTTTTAGCCTATTCCCTTGCAAGGGAGGAATAAGGTAAATCCTCCCATCCTGGGATATCTATTTTTTCCTCTAAAGTCCTTCCGACTCCAAATAGAGATCTGATACCTTGGGATTCCATCCTTGTCACTAAATGTAGCACCAAAGTGATATTCATAGCACCAACAGCAACTATGAATATGGTGGCATATTTCTAAATTGCAAAATATAACAGACTCTTCATATATAAGAAGAACCAAAACATTTACTCAGAAACCAGAAAGCCAAATCCATCGTAGCAACAAAGAAGTTAATACATCTTATCACTGCAGGAAGCAACACCATCACAAAGCGTTACCACAAACATTCACAATCCAGTCCTAGCTATCTCCTTGCCTGTGTCCTCTCTCCCCCACCGTACTAGCTGCTCTGACTCCCAGATTTCTCTCAGCTTTGCTCCACCCTTCAGCAAACTGGTCCCACCACAGGCTCCAAGTGATTATATTTGGCTTATTAAGGGGCAGGGAAGATCTTCAAATTCCCATTACCATTACACCTGGTTAAAGATTTTTAGAGAAAATTGTTTCTTTTCCTTTAAAAAAATAATTTTTTCTTTTTTTTTAAGGTGGTACCTGGAGAAATTTGAAGACTATCCAAAATTGAGGAAAATCATAATTCCATTTTTATATTAAGCACATCATCAATGAAATTTTCTTCTATCTTCAACTTCAAGGATTTGCATAATTTTCTCTGGGGAACATATGTATACATATATAAATATATATAACTCTATTTTTCCTGAATAATATTTCAAAGAATCTTCTAAGAAATTTTCCTGAGGAAATTTACATAAGTTTGAATAACAGTCCAGACAGAATAGCAGAGTATTCCTAAAACTGAATACAAAGGTTGTAGTCTCAGGCTCTTTGAGTTCTAATTATTTTTGAGGACACTAGTTTTGCAAAGTTTGTTGTTGCAACTTCACTTTGTGAGCTCCTCAAGAGGAGGCACTGATTTTTGCCTTTCTTGTATAACCAATGCTTAGATAGTAGAGTTAGTTATGTTAACAACTCCTGGCACATAGTTAGCACTTAATAAAAGTTTATTAACTATACCTGTGCCTTGGTCTTCATAAAGCAAATGCTTCCAGTTAAAAGATTTTTCCTTCCTTTTGTTTTCTTGTATTTGCATATCAGATAAACTATTCTACAAAGGAGTAATTTTCAAAACACTTTGTAGTACAAATGCAATATTTATAATACTGACCATGACTACCAATATTCCTGCATAGTGCTCAATTGCAAAATTCAAAAGAATTTCCATATAGAAGACTGAAGCAAAACATTTATTCAGACACCAGAAAACCAAATTCAAAAACCAGTAAGTCAGTTCTATCAGAGTGGCAAAGAAGTTATTAAGCTGAAACAGCACAGAGAGCCATACCATCCTTTAGCCTTTCCACAAACCAATTTCCTACAAACCTCATGAGCCTGACTGACTCCTTTTGGACATGTCCTGTCCTCTTCCCAGAATAGCTAGCTCTGATTCCCAACTTCCTGTGGGCTCTGCTCCACCCTTCAGCAAAGTCCTCCCATCACAGACTCCATATGATTACATTCAATCTATTAGGGGGCAGAGTATATTTTCATAGCAGGGAAGGTCTTCAAATTCCCTTAGGCTTATTAAAGGGCAGGGAAGATCTTCAAATTCCCATTACCATTACATTCAGCCCCAAGATCTTTCATGTCCCCTACATAGCAAAAATACATTAACAATACATTTCATTACATAGATTAATGAGCATTTAGGGGTAACTGATATTAACAGAACTTTGCAACAATATAACAGGGATAATAGAAAATAAGCACATAAACAGTATCTTAGGGGAGGGGTTTGGTCACAAGCACCACATCTTTCTCCCCCTTGAATGAATGGGACTCAGAATATTGGGGTGTGGGGTGAGAATCTCTTCTCCATAGCTACTTCCAGCTGAAATTGGATGTAGAGCTGCCCCTTCCCCAAGAGGCCCCAGGGGAGAGGTCAGTTCTTTAGCTGGTATCCGGGGCTTAGTTGACACCTGTATCAGCAAGCATCCCAGCGTCCCCAGGGTTGCTGCCAACACAGGTTCTTAGATCTGCTTTGTTAAAGGAAAGCAACTCAAAATGGGTTAACAAGCTTACTTTAATCAGTCAAATATGTATTGTTTACCTAGTTCAGGGGAAAAAGGTCAGCACCCTGAACTTCAGAATATACAGACAGAATTATCAAGACAGAGAAACAGATCAAGTAGACAGTTTCCAAACTGTCCAACCATTACATCCATACCAAATCAATATCTGGGTTTCATCAACATCTGAGGTTTTTTTCAAAGCCAGGGGGCTCTACAACAATGGCTTCCCAGAGTCTCATCTGATTAAATCACAGAACACTTCTCAAAGTGAGCCCCAAAACAAAGCTAAACATCAGGGCTTATACAGCCTTCTCCTGGCTCTGAGAATGTAACAACCTTCTGGACCCACTGGCCAATCAAGAAGTATCTACTCAAAAACAAGTCTCCCACCCCAGGCTCTAGGTGCACTTTAGCCTAGGGGCAGGGAAGATCTTTAAATTTGCATTTCCATTACAACACCAGGTCCAGGAGTGGCACATCACAATCATGGACAGGGAGTGACATCTGGCTTAAGCAATCAGGAATCTGCAGGTGGAGGGTACTAAGCCTGCAGTAAACAAATTCCACAAACACGTTTAACAGACAAAAAGAGACAAATATAGGGTCAGCCATGCTTCTGGAGTCCATGAACTCCATATCATAGCCTCATTAGAGTACATGAGTTAAGGGTACAATTTGGTAAACACCTTCTCCTGAACAAACAACAACCACAGTATTGTCTTTCCCATGTGCTATAATCTCCACAGCCTTTGGAACATCATCTGGCTTCCACTTTATCCATACTTTAGCTCCCAATTTTATTCCATTAGTAGAACCACACCCTTCAGTTCCTCTGATAGTTATTTCAGAAGGAGAGTCAGTTTTTATAAAAGTTATTGTTTCACAAGGAATAATGCTCAATTGAACTATTCTATCATTTTTATAAAACTGTACGGGTTCTTCACCCAATTTTGCAATGTCACAATAATTTCTCCTTGATAATTAGAATCTGTTACTCCAGTCAGTACATGTATTCCTCAAGCTCTAAACCTGATTTAGTTAATATCAATCTAAAATGATTTTTAGGGATTCTCATTCACATTCTAGTAGAGAAGTTTCTTATTTCTTTTCTATCCAACCAAAGATCTTCTAAACAATGTAAATCATATCCTGCCAAACCAGGTGTTCCTGGATACAGTGCTGAGACCTCTTGCCTCACAGTCCATGCTCAACATTTGGTATCTTATGTGTCTACTGTTTTCTAATTTGCAGATTTGGAGTCATCATTCTGGCTAGAGGTGTGCTTTCTCCCAATGGTCTGTTATTCAGATTACATAAAGTAGTGAACGAATTATCTTTCCAATGTTGATACAAATTATTAGAACTTAACTTCCTTAACTGTTCTTCCAATAGTTCATTCATTCTTTCAATTAACCCACATGCTTATGGATAATATGGAATATGATATATGCATTCTCTATTATTTAATATACAATATCTCTTCATTTCATTACTTTTGAAGTGTGACTTTTGAATCTTCATTGGGGTTCCATAATATAGACTTATGAGATCTAGAGATTTACAGGTGTTTTTCTGGATTGCATTCTTACAAGGACAAGCACTAAAAAGCCTGAATAAGTGTCAACACAAGTATATATAAATTTGCATCCTTTATCTTGTGGTAGGGGACCAAGATAATCTATTTGCCAAATTTGGACTGGAACTTTTCCTCTTACTCTCTCCCTAGTTACTACCTGAGGAACAGTTCGTTCCTTTTCCAATTGACATATACGACATTCCTCTGCTATCTGTTTTAACAATGAATGAGAGATACCAATACCTCGATCTTGTACCCACCAGTGTGTGGCCTGGACCCCTAAATGTCCGGCCATTTGATGGACCCTTTTTTGCTAGTACTGGATCATCAGTTGGTGTCAGAGTAGGGACAATATGTTCAGTAGCAATCTTTTCTATTCTCTCAGCATGAGCACTGTACTCACATTCTGGCATGGTGAGGGTCATGTGAGCATCTACTTGAAAAACTGACAAATTGGTAACCAAAGACATGTTCCATATGTCTTTCCATAATTCTTTGCCCCAGACTTGTTTACCATGAATTTCCCAATTTTTGTTTTTCCACATGGGCATCCATGTAGCTAACCCATTAGCCATCACTCATTAATCCATAAATATATGACACTGTCCTTGTTCTATTTTGATGGTTTGATGTACTGCCATAAGTTCAGCATATTGACTACTTCCACCTATTAGAATTTTCCAAAGTCTGCCTAGTACATGCGTTATAGGTTACTGCTTTCCAGTGTCTTTCATGACCCAAATATTTTGCTGTCCTATCAGTAAACCATGCATGTTTCTTTTCTTCAGTTAATCCATCATGTCTGTCATTCCATTTTACCAAGGACTATACCAACTGTTGCTTTGGCTCAGGGGATATATCATTTCCCTCAGTATTGATGTTTGCTATAGATTCATATAAAGCAGACACTCCACTTTTGCCTATTTTAGCTCTATTTTGAATATACCATTTCTCTTTAATTATGCTGGCCTTCTGTGCATATCCAATTCCGTGAGAAACTGGGGTACTCATTACCCAGGTCGTAATCAGGATTCCAGACCGTAATGTCACTTCATGGCCCAAAGTCAGTTGTTCAGTCTCTACCAAAGCAACTAACAACTGCTTTTCAAAAGGTATATATTGAACTCGAGATGAAGGAAGTTTCCTAGACCAAAATCCTAAAGGTATATTCTGACTTTGTTATTGCTGTCATAAACTCCAGTTTGCATAATCATCCTGTATAGTCACTTGTAATTCCACCAAGCCATTTTGCATAGGTCATGAATCTAGGGCTGATTGTATAGCATCCTTGGCTTCTTCAAAAACTTTACTCTGCTCAAGTTCCCAATCAAATTCATATTATATTTCTTCTGAGTAACTTTATATCAGGGTTTCAAAATCTATCTCAGATGTGGTATGTGATGTCACCAATTTCCAAATAATCCTATAAACTTTTGGGCCTCTTTCTTCTTGGTAGGGATAGGAAAATCCTTAATCTTTTATCAGGCTTGTGGGAGAATCTCTCACAGACCTTTGTTCCATTGTATACCCCAAAATTTTACATTTTGATCTGGTACTTGAATCTTTGCAGGGTTAATTTCCTACCCTTTCCTTTTCATATGTTCAATTAAAAGTGTCAAACTCTTCTCCATTCTTTTACATTTTTCCCCCTGTATCAGAATATCATCAATGTAATGGGTAAACTGTACACCAGGTAGCTTTAACTCATCCAAATGTTCAGCCACAATCCTATGACAAATAGTGGGGCTATGCAAATATCCTTGTGGCAAATGGGTGAAAGTATATTGTCTACCCTGCCAAATGAAAGCAAACTGGTCCCATTGTTTAAAGTCTGTTGAGATGGTGAAGAAAGCATTGGATAAATCAGTAACTGTGTACCAAGTCCCATCATATTTTGGATCCTTTCTATTAAGGTGGTGGTATCTGGAACAGTAGCATACAAGGGAGGAGTCACTGTATTCAGTTGTCTATAATCCACTGTTATTCTCCACATCCCATCTGATTTTCATACTGGCTAGACAGAATTATCCCATTGTGTGGTTATAGGGACTAATACTCCTTCTTTAACATATTCCTTTATAGTATTGGTAATTTCATCTTACCCACATGGCACATGATACTGCTTTAAAGTAATTACTTCAGAAGGTTCAGGTAAAGTGGTTGGGTTCATTTTGATTTTTCTCACTAAAACTGTATTAATTCCTATCTTCCTTACTGAAAATTAGTATCTTTCTTCAGATAAATTCGGGGTCATACCATTCAATATATCTATTCCAATGATGTATTCAGGAATGGGTACAATAACCCAAGTATATTCTTTCTTAGGTAATTGTCCAATTTTCATAATTAGTTTGACTTGTATGGCTATTTCAGCCCTTCCCAGTTCTGTGATGGTAATAGAGGTTCCATGCTTGAATTTTTCAGGGTTCCAATAAATGAAGGAGACCTCTGCCCCAGTATCTATCAATGCCCTGGTTACAGTATTTGATCGATTTTTCCAATATATAGTCATATTTATATGGTGTCTGTAATCTCATCTGTGCATTTCCTTAATCTGAGCTGGGGCATGGCCAATTTCCTATTCTCCTTGAAGGTGTGATGAACTTGGATACCATGGTGAAGGAACATCTGTAGGGCAGTTCTCACTTGCCTATTCTGTCTGACATTAAGCCCTTTATCTTGGCATATTTATATAGTGCATTAGTTGGAAGACCATCAGTTTTTCTAAAATCAACCCCTGCTCTCAATAGAGCAGTAAACAGTTCTTGTCAATCTATTCTGACTTTGAATCTGCTGACCATTTACTTTTCTCTCTTGAGGAAATTTATCTTTTCCCCATTCTCTCAAGTCACTTAGTTGTGAAATCTTTTCTAGCACCCCTGAGAGTGCCCTATTTCACCATTTAGTAGAGTCAGAAGTAGGTGCTTAAAAGCAGGAGGAGCCATCTTCACCATGATATTTCTATGAGGCACTGCTAAGGGGATATCATGATACATATCTGCATTTCCAACCATGATAGCAGTTTTCATTACTACTTTGTTCAACTTTCTCATATAGTCCCTAAGCAAGTACCAGGGTCTGTCTCTACTAGGCCACATAGAATCAGTGGGATACATTTTATTGCATCCACTGGCAGCCAAAGCTAACATATTGGTTGTATTTTTAACTCCTGCCATATGAAAATTTCTAAAAGTTTGCTGAACAAAAGGATTCTGACAAATAATTATACATTTCAAGCGGTCCACACTATCTACCAATACTCCTTCAGCTCCTTCATCAGAGATTCTCACCGATCCAAGATACTAAGGATTCTCTCATCCTTTGAGTGAATCTGGCCTACTATATCAGTAATCTGCTGAGTGAAATCCTCAATTATCTCCCTGAACTGTGTTTGGCCTCCCTGATTCTCCTGCTTTCTTCTCAATATGGGGCAATCTTCTGCCAAAGTAAAACTTGGTCATGAAACATTGTATCACCTAACATTGTATGATTTGCTCCCAGTGCACTCTCCTGGTAGCCATTGTCATGGCAAAACTGTCTGAATTTTCCTCATATTACTTTTCTGCTTCTTTTTTCAAGCCAAAGTCACAACAGCCCTCTCTTCTACTACTTCTTCTAAAGGGGAGCTCACATACTGGAACATAGCCAGCTTCTCATTTAAAACAACTGATTTTTTTTCTCCATCTGAGTTTTTTCTTGTAGTAGTTTGTCCCTGTGCTGACATATAATATGGTAACCTGTTAGTGAAACCCAACACCTTCTACACACTGCCTCCAACTCTCTCCCAGGTTTTACTGGTATTCTTTGTAAACATGTTTCTAAATCTCTAGGTTATCCTTTCTGTAACCTCAATTCCCAGTTTTCACAGAGCCCTGTACTTTTAGACCACTCCCTTGCTAAGGAAAAATCAGGTAAATCCTCCTATCCTGGGATAGCCATTTCTTCTTCTAAATCCCTTCTGCCTCCCAATTGAGGTCTGATACCTTGCTATCCCATCCTCACCACCAAATGTAGCACCAATACAATATTTATAGCACCCTCAATCACTATAAATATACCTGCATGGTGGTCAATTGCAAAATATAACAGACTCTCTATAAATAGGATAGAAGCAAAACATTTATTCAGACATCAGAAAATAAAATCCAAAAACAAGTAAGCCGATGCCATCATAGTAGCAAAGAAATTAATAAGCCACAATAGCACAGAGAGCCACACCATCCTTTAGCCTTCCCACAAACCAGTATTTTTACTCACAAGACTAACTGACTTCATGGATGCATCCTCTCCTCCCAGTCTAGCTAGCTCTGACTCCCAACTTCCTGTGGGCTCTGCTCCACCCTTCAGCAAACTCCTCCTACCACAGGCACTATGTGACTACATTCAGCCTATTAGGGGGCAGAGTATATTTTCGAGGCAGGGAAGGTCTTCAAATACCCCTATGGTTATTAAGAAGCAGGGAAGATCTTCAAATTTCCATTACCATTACATTCAGCCCCAAGACCTTTCATGTTCTTTACATAGCAAAAACACATAAACAATACACACTTCAGTACTGGTTTAAAAAAAATTAGATCAAGCATTGGAACAAATTAGGTAGGTACACAACAAACAAAAGCAAATGAGCCCAGCAAATAGTGTTTAATAAATCTTTTCATCCCTTCTTGAACTTATTAATAGCTTCCTTCTACCACCCTCTCAGCTGAGAACCTTGCCTCATATTTTATTTTTAAAAAAATTGAGACAATTTGCCAAGAGCTCCCTTTTCTCCCCTCTTCATCTCAAATTATTCAGATACTTCTACCTTTGTCTCAAATAATGTGATGGCCCTTCTCTTTGCCCAGACAAAACCAATTCAGATGCACAAATGATCCCATTCCATCTTGTCTTACCCAGCAGATTGTCCCCTCTATTATCTTCATTCTTTACTCAATTTAATTGTCTTCTTGCCTACTGATTGGTTTCCTACTGCTTATAAAGATACCCATGTCTCTTTCATCCTCATAAAATCCCCAAACCAATCATCATTTGCTCCATCTAGCTGTTGTCCTTTATCTTTTCTTTTTTGCATGACTATGCCCCTTGAGAAGGCCACCTGTAAGCAGTTAATGCCTCCAATTCCTCTCCTCTCACTATCTTCACCATCTGTATTCTGGCTTCTACCCTCATCCTTCGATTGAAACTGCTTCCTCTAAAGTTACTAGTGCTCTTTAGTTGCCAAATATTTCTTTTTCTCAATTCTCATCCTTCTTAACCTCTCTGCAGCTTTTTACAATGTCAGTCACTCTTCTAAATGCTCTCTAATCTTTATTTTATTCGAATATTACTCTCTCCTGGTTCTCCTACTTGTTTGACCACTCCAGTTTTCTTTGTGCTAAGCAATACCATGTTCCCCAGTGCTGTCCCGAGCCCTCTTCCCTTCTTCTATACTGTTTCACTTGATGATTTCCTCCACTCCCATAGATTAAATTAAATAGAAAAAACCATCTCTACATAGATGATTGTATTTGTCCAGTCCTCACCTCTCTCCTGACCTCTAGTCTTGCATCTCCCACCATTAGACATCTTTACCTGGATGTTCCATAGGCTTCCTAAATTCAGCTTATCCAAAAGTCCAAATTCATTATCTTTCCTTAAAACTCTCCCTTCCTCCTAACTTTCCTATTACTATGGAGAATATCACCTTCTTCCCAACTACTTAGGCTCATAAACCAGGTGTCATCCTCAATTCTTCGTTGTCTCTCACCCTCCTCTCCAATAAGCTGTCAAGTTCTCTTTTTTCTACCTTTGTAAAATCTCTAGTAGATATATTCTTTCTCTTTTCTGACAATGCCACCACTTTGGTCTCAACTCCCATCACCTCAAGCCTAAACTACTTCAGAAGTTTTCTAGTTACTCTCTGCCTCCAAGTCTCCTCTCCAGTCCATCCTTCACTCAGCTATTAAAATGATCTTCCTTAAGCACAGGGCTGACTGTGCCACCTCTCTATTCTGTCAAGTTTAGTGACTCCCCATTGCCTCCATGATCAAATATAAAATCCTCTATTTTGTTTTTTAAGCTCTTCATAACTTGCTTCCTTCCTATCTTTCCAGTCTGGCTGACCAAGTTATAGTATATGATTGTTGTGGAAACCCTTTTGTGGTATATGAGCAGGATGATTTCAGAAAAACCTGGGAAGATTTATGAACTGATGCAAAGTGAAGTGAGCAGAACTAGGAGATCATTGTATACAGTAACAGCAATATCATACAAAGATCAACTGTGAATGGCCTACCTATTTTGATCAATACAGTGATCTAATACAATTTGAAGGACTTGTAATTAAAATGCTATCTATCTCCAGAAAAAGAACAGATGGAATCTGAATGCAGATCAAAGCATACTTTGTAAAAAATTTTTTCTTTGGGTTTTTTTTGGTCTGTGCTTTCTTTTGCAACATGGATAATATGGAAAATAATACCTTAAAAAATAGACTAACTCCAATGGCAAAAGAGGCTCAAAAAGGCAATGAGGAGAAGAATGGCTTAAAAAGCTGAATTTGCCAGATGGAAAAAGAATCTCAAAAGCTCACTGAGGAGAATCATTGCTTCAGAATTAGATTGGAGCAAATGGACGCTAATGACTTTATGAGAAATCAAGATGCTGTCAAACAGATCCAAACAAATGAAAAAATAGAAAGCAATGTGAAATACCTCATGGGAAAAACCACTGACCTGGAAATAGATCCAGGAGAGATAATTTTAAAATTATTGGACTACCTGAAAGCCATGATCAAAGTAAGAACCTAGAAATCATTCTCCAGGAAGTTCTCAAAGAAAACTGCCATGATGTTTTAGAACCAGAGGGCAAAATAGAGGTTGAAAGAATCCACCGATCACACCCTGAAAAAGATCCCCAAAAGAAAACTCCTAGGAATATTATAGCCAGGTTCCAGAATTCCCAGATTAAGGATAGAATATTACAAGCAGCCAGGAAGAAACAATTTGAATATTGTGGAAACACAATCAGGATAACCCAGGATCGGGCAGCTTCTGCACTGAGGAAATATGATATTCTGGAGGTCAAAGGAGCTGGGATTAAAACCAAGAGTCAACTACCCAGCAAAACTGAGTATCATGTTTCAGGGGAAAATATTGTTATTCAATGAAATAGGGGACTTTCAAGCATTCTTGATGAAAAAACCAGAGTTGAATAGAAAATTTGACATCCAGATACAAGAAACAAGGGAAGCATGAGAAGGTAAACAGGGAAAAGAAATCATAAGGAACTTATCAAAGTTGAACTATACATTCCTGCATGGAAAAATGATAATTGCAACTTATGAAACTTTTCTCAGCATAAGAATAGTTGAAGGGAATAGAAATGTGTATGTGTGTGTGTGTGTGTGTGTGTATACTCGTATGCATACATATATATGTCTATATAGGAAGGTAAATGGGAATATGAATACATATGTGAGAGTGTGTAGATATGTGTACAGGTATACATAGAGGGCACAGGACCAATTGAATACGAAGGGATGATACTTAAAAGGTGAAATTGAGAGGCGAGAGAGGAATATAATGAGAGCAGATGGGGAAAGACAGAATGGGGTAAATTATCTCATATAGAAGAGGCAAGGGAAAACTGTTATAATGGAAGGGTAGAACAGGAAGGCAAAAGGTAATGGGTCAACCTTACTCTCATTGAATTTGGCTTAGGGAGGGAATGACATACACACTAAATAGGATATCTCTCCTCACAGGAGAGTAGGGGGCAAGGGGATGAGAGTGGGGATGATGGAGGGGAGGGTAGGTTGGGGGGGAGGGAAGTTAGAAGCACACACTTTTGAAAAGGGACAGGGTCAAAGTAGAGAATAGAACAAGTGGGGGGGCAGGATAGGATGGAGGGAAATATAGTCATTCTTTCAAAATATATACACTATGGAAATATTTTGCGTAGCTACACATGTACAACCTGTATTGAATTGCTTATCTTCTCAGTAAGGGTGGGAGATGAGGGACAAAGGGACAGAATCTGGAATTCAAGGTTTTAAATTCAAACATTTAAATATATATATATTATTATTATTATTTACATGCAACTGGGAAATAAGATATATAGGCACTGGGATATAGAGATCGATCTTGCCCTACTGGAAAGTCAGAGGGGGGATGAGGGAAGATATAGGAGAGCAGATTGGGGGAGGGGGTATACAGTGGGATTGCTGTTTTGGGGTGGTGGGTATAGGAAAGACAGGGAGAAAATTTGTAACTCAAAGTATTGTGGAAATGAATGATGTAAACTAAAAATAAACATAAAATTTAATTTAAAAAAAAATAAATAAAAACTAAAACCCTTTTAAGAAGTACTTATTGTCAAGAAAAACAAATTCCCTCATTGTATATGTAAAAAAGATCTCATTATTTACCCAGACTCCCATCACTTCTTCTTACCCTGTTTGTTCCAAAGTGATTTTAAAAATTCTATTTTACTCTTACATTTAAAGATGTTCATAACAAAGAATGTTTTCCAAGTTCGAAGCCCTTGAGATGTTGTATTAGTCTAATACTTTAACCACCAAAAAATAAAATCCTTAGAGCCTGTGTGGATTGGGCTCTTTAGCAGCAAATCTAATAAAGGGCTCTTCATGTAAGAAGACAGGCTAATCCTTGAGTTACCTCTGCAAATGTCACATCACAATTTCCACTGATATAATTCCTGCTTTTAAGGTTTGTTTGTTTGCTTTTATTTTTTGTGGTCCCTACTTTTTCACCATTAAGTTGTTTTCACAAAGGCCACCTAAGTTGTCAAATGTGCCAGGTGTAGTATATTTTTTGCTATTAACCTAATTGTTGTTAAGTCAGTCAGTTGTATCTGATTCTTCATAACCCTGTAATGGGAATTTATTGGAAAAAACACTGGAGTAATTTGTCATTTCCTTCTCCAATCAACTTAATAGTATATCACAAACTTAAAAACCCTTTAAAAATGAGAAAATATTACTTTTGTAGTTTCAGTGTCAAGGAGTTTATAGTTACCCCCTCAGAACCACCCCCTGCTACAAAGATTAAGATACACAGAAATTAATTTCCTTGAGAGAGTGGATAATGGGTCTTTGCCTGAGTTTACCTAACAATTTTATTACCTTAATGTGAATTTGTTTCTTTTTAACATATAAAATTCTATTAAAGCAGCTAATTTTCAGCAAACTTCATAAAAATGCTTTAAATGAAAGAGAGATCTTTAAATAAACCCTAGATCAAATATGAGTTTAGTGAAATATTATGGTGTTGAAAGATATAATGTATGTGATGAATATAGAGAAGCATGGAAAAATCTTCATGAAAAATAAGGAGAGCTAAGAACACAATATTCACAATAGCTATAACAACATAAGTGGAAAAAACCAATAATACAAAAAACAAAAAACAACGCAGGAGCAGTAAGTAATTAATCTGGGGGTTTTGTTTTTGTGATTTTTACCAACTGTGGCAGTTCCCAAATCACTTCTCCTGTCTCACAGCTCCAGTCCTATTGGTATGCAGAATAAAAGAAGAACCTCATGGTTAGAGACAACACAGTAGGTTCCCATCTGCAGCCTGTAAACCTCTGCCTTTATCAGCTAAGAGCCTGATGCTTGTGCATCCACAGCACTATTAGCTTTCCCAAGCCAAGATCCAGTACACTTTGAGTTTGATTATTTGGGCAATCCAGCCTCTATAAGATGGTCAAAAAACAACCAAGAAATGCTAATCTTGGTGCTTCCTTCACCTTCCCAAGTGACTTCTTCCAGCATCCACTAAGCTAATTATTCCACTTGAGTAGGAGCCCACTCCCTGTTCTATTTAGAGGAATATACACATCCCCTTTTATCTCCAACAGGAAAACACATCTGAGTGTGAAGCTTCACATGGTCTTCAGACATCCACACATCAGAGGAGCCCCAATTCGTATTGGTGAGACTTTTATGCCCTTACATCACCAGGAACCTATATAAAGGGAACCAGAAGCCAATCAGATCTCAGGGACAACTTTGTACCCTTTAAAGAGAAAACTATTCTATTTTTATTGCAGTGTAGGTGGAAACCAATAGATATTGATCCCATCACACTCCCTTAATAACTGCTTTGCATCTGGTCATTCAAACTGGCCTAATTAATCCTAATTATGCTATAATATAGCTTATGTCTTTATCTCATGAACAAACAAAACATAAAAGACTCTGCCAAATGCCTTACTAAAATACAATTTACTGTATCTGTAGCAATCTCCATTTTACCCATCTAAATACTCTGCCAGAAAAGGAAATGAGGTTAGTCTGGAATGACCTAGTCTTGAAGAAGCCCTGCTGGCTTTTAGTGCTCAATACTTCCCTTTCCAAGTGATCTGATTTTGTCAGAAGGAGAAGTCTCATTCATATAACTATCTTTTAAAAACAATTTAGGACATTTTCCCTTCTCCAGAACTCTCTCCCATTCTCCAAGAGCTTTCAAAGATCACTGACAGCAGCTCAACAAATACATTTGTCACTTCTTTCAATACTTTAGGGTGTAATTCATCTGGGACAGCAGAATTGAATTCTTTGAGGGAAGCTCAATATTGTCTGACCATCTCTTCAATTTTCATGTTTCTACTCTGGTCACCATCTTTTATTCTATCCTTCCAAGTCCCAAAGATCATTTTCTCTGGTAAAGAAAACAGAAACAGAGATTTGAGTAGATCAGGATTCTTTTCTTTATCATCAGACCATATATTCTTGGTGGCTGTCCAAAACAATAATGTTTTAAAATACATTATTACATTTGAAATCCATTCAAATATTTTTGGAAAACAATCATTATTTCCAAATACATAAGATCACAAGAGACATTAATTATCCTGAAATTAAAAAAAAAAATAAGTGCATGAACCCCAGATTAAGAATCCCTGGTTTAGGAATTCTGTAGTATAGCCCTCTATTAGTATCATTTCTACTTTGAACTCTATTGATCCTCACACAAATGCACTATACAGTGTGTAGCAGCAAGCACCCCAGCATCCCCAGGGTCACTGCCACCACAGGTTCTTAGATCTGCTTTGTTAAAGGAAAGCAACTCAAAATGGGTTAACAAGCTTACCTTAATCAGACAAACATATATCGTTTACCTAGTTCAGGGGAAAAAAGGTCAGCACCCCGAACTTCAGAATACACAGACATAATTATCAAGACAGAGAAACAGATCAAGTAGACAGTTTTCCAAACTGTCCAACCATTACATCCATACCAAATCAACATCTGGGTTTTTCAAAGCCGAGGGGGGGGCTCTCAGCAACGGCTTCCCAGAATCCAGATCAAATCACAGAACACTTCTCAAAGTGAGCCCCAAAACAAAGCTACACATCAGGGCTTATATAGCCTTCTCCTGGCTCAGAGAATGTAACAACCTTATTGACTCACTGGCCAATCAAGAAGTATCTACTGAAAAACAAGCCTCCCACCCCAGGCTCCAGGTGCACTTTAGCCTAGGGGCAGGGAAGATCTTTAAATTTACATTCCCATTACACAGTGGTGTCAAACTCAAATAGAAACAGATTCCTGGGGCATCACACTGATTTAGGAAACCACAAATTAACATTATCTATGTTTTGTATTTTTGTGTTGTTAAATGTTTCTAATTACACATTAATCTGGTTGGGGCAGCACTCAGAAATCTGGCTGACCTTGCAGTAGACTGGTTGGAATATATATAGTTGGAATACATATGCAGTGCTACTACTTCACCTCTTCTTTTCTTTATTTTGTACCCTCTAAATAAGATACAATCTCCCATAGCTATTTCAGTAATCAGTCTCTTCCCACTAAGTCTCAGTAATACACGTGGGGGCAAATGTACCTACTCACATTAGTATCTATAGTTCATTCTATCCCTTACTCATATATTTATTACTCATGCATGTACTACCCAGTCTTCCTGATTCCAAGCCCAGTACTCTATCCACTGCACCACCTAGATGCACTAAGGGTTACTAGATTATTCAATTCTACAAACCTTTATCAAAGACCTACTACATACAAGGCACTGTAGTATGTGATGAGAGAAATACAAGGTTTAGATAAGACATAGTCCCTGCCCTCATGGAGTTTACAGAACAATCTTCGTATCTTCCGATACAACAAATTCACTGATAATAATACAAAACAATATCTAAGTGTATAAAAGTGAGAACAGAAGAGGGACTTACATCAAATGAGGGTGAGGGAATGCTTCATGGAAAAGTTAGTCATTGAATTAGGCTTTAAAAGACAGGAATTCCACCAGCCCATGGTGCCCAGAAACTTTCAGTTTAAGAAGTAAGTCCATTATATATAGGAGGGGAATGGGTGTCCCAGTCAAAAAAGCCAAGAGACAGATCCACAGAGAGAGAAGTCCAGGCTGTAACTCAGGTCTGGGAATAAAGAAAACTGACATGATGAATTAAAGGTCCAGGAAAATCAGATGAAATTAGTCTGATTTCTCTCTACAATGAAGGCTTTTTTAATAGCCTAGGAAAGGTTTTATATTTCTTACCTCTTTCTGTGCCTCAGGGGAGAGGCTTCTGACCAGGGCCTTGCAAGGATGAATAAGAATTTACTAAATTTGTAGATTGAGACTCTAGCTGAAAGAACTAGGGTCAATGGTAAGAAGGAGATACCCCTCCCCAAAGTTTCCCTTGCTACAAAATTACCTCATATTCCTCCCTGACATCCTCATCAAAACACCTACTCCTTGAACTCACCATATTGATAAAGCTATGTGGAGAAACTAATCTATCCTGAACTATGAATTTATCAATAGACCTATTGAACAATTCCAATGATTCTCATTTATCAGTAAAGCTGTCAACATTTATTAAGCATCAACTGAAATTTGAAGCCTGAATGGGGAAGGGGAGAAATTGGAGTATTATGAAACCCTAGAGCTCTCTTTTTTTATGGTACCATTGAGTTCTAACTATGAAGCTGACCTCATATGGGAAGAAGGCAAAGGATTGTTTGTGACCTCTGAAGTCCTACCTTACAGATAAAGGGAGGAAAAAGCAACTGTGTAGAAAACAGGAAATTGTTCTGAGTCTTCTCTGGAAATCCTTTGATCTTAAAAACTGCAGTGCTTCCACTTCTATATTTGACCACAGTTGCCAGGCACACCTGCCCCTGGATGCTGGGAACTGGGGTAGGCTAGACTCTAGGTGCCCAATTTTGACTTGAAAAAATTTTGACTTTGAAAAAAAGGAAAAAAAAAGAAAGGTCAGTGCAATCATCCACTCTGCTTTGAAAATGACTGCCTCTCCTTATACGTCTTCTTTTCTCTCTCCTGCCCTCTCCCTTCTCACTACATTAAAGATGAAAGATAGAACAGGAACAAACAACCTCAGGTTCAATTTAGAAACTTACTGGTTGGGATGGGAGAGGGGGGAATGTGAACTCTAGTCAAATAGCGAAAGCCCTGTGAACACCCTTAGTCAAAGAAATATGGGGGCTGGAAGGCTGGATCCCTAGTTGTTATTGGTAACTGGACTATTTGAAAGGAAAGAAACTAGATTTCAATTTTTGGCACAACTCAAGTAATTTTTTTTAGCTTTATAACTATATGTAGACATAGCTCCCCTTTGTTTGAAAGAAATGTCAGACTGAGGGGAAAAAAACTTTAAGTAAAAAAATTTGTGAAGCTTAATTAGGAAAATCCTCATCTCAGAGAAAGATGACACAAGTAGAAGGACTGTTACTAATAAATAGGAGCTGTTAAACTAAAAATGAAAGAAGATTCGAATTAAAAGTAAAATTTGTAGAATTACAAGGAAACTCAAAAGGTTTTTAATGGGCAATGTTTCAATCAATAGCAAATTGGACTTATATAAACTTTGCCTTAGTTTCCTCATCTGTAAAATGAGCTGGAGAAGGAATGGCAAACCACTTCAGTATCTTTGCCAAGAAAACTCTAAATGGGGTTACAAAGAGTCAGACACAACTGAAATGACTGAACAAGAACAGCAAATATTTATTGGAACAGTGTTTATAGAGAAGTTTTATATAAAATGAAAATCCTGCTTGATAATAACATATTTATATACATAGCGTTTTAGGTCTACGAAGTGCTTTGCCCTCAACAATTCTGTGAAATGAATAAGCTGAGAGAAGTTGGTAGGCTCAGAAATTGTTGGTTTTTAGTCATGGCTCCATGGACCATAGCATGCCAATGCTATCCATAGGGTTTTCTTGGCAAAGACAATGGAGTTGGTTGTTATTATTTAGTGTATTCAGACAAGCAGAGGTTAAGCAACTTGATAGGTCACACAACTGGTAATTATCTAAGGCCAATTTTGAACTTAGGTCTTCCTGATGTCAGACCCAGTACTCCATCCACTGAGCTACCTAGCTGCCTCCATTACTTAAAAATAGTTAACTTTTGTGTACTTTAGTATGATGCTTACAACCCTTAGAGTCCTAAGAAGTAAATACTAATGTTATTATCACCATTTCATAGAAAAGGAAACAAATGCAGAACCATTATGTGGTTTACTAAGGATTAAAGATCAGAGGCAGGATTTGGACCCATTTTCTCATGTTATTCTTATGGCAAAGTTGCCGAGATATAGGCTAGACCAATTAAATGGATGTTATGACCGGCAGGGATGATTGAGTTACTAGACTCAAAGAGTTAATAGTTAACAGTTCTATGTCAGTATGGCAGGAGGTCTTCAGTGGTATAACGTGGTAATCTGTGTTTGATTCTGTGATCTGTGATGATTGACATTTTATCAAGGACTTGGATTTTTTTTTTTTTACTATTTTTTTGTTACTGATATTGCTTTGATATAGTTATCGATATGGACACATGGTACATAAATAGAGAATAATACCTTATTGGTGAGTTCAGGCCATTATTTGAAGAACTGATAGTTACAGTTACATCCATCATAGAGTATTATATCATTATATCATATCTTACAATGTGTAAAATACAAGTATGTTGGAGACCTCTTGTTTGAGGGTAATTATTGAAGTGGTATTTTGTTCTACCAAGTAAAATGCTTTTGTAAAAAAAAATCAATAAATAATAGATGTATCAGGATGATTCCAAGATCTCTATATCCCATCCTAGTTTCTCTCCCAAGTTCCAGTCCATATCATCAGTTACCTTTTGGACATCTTAAATTGGATATCTCACAGGCATCTCAAACTCAACATATCCAAAGTAAAACTCACTTTCTCCCCAAATTCTTGTTCTTCCCAACTTTTCTTTTACTGTCAAGAACACCACCGTCTTCCCAGTCACCTAGACTCAACCTCAGTGCCATTCTTTATTCTTCCCTCCCCCCCTACATCATACATCTAGTTTGTTCCCAAATCTTTTCATTTCTATCTTCACAATATTTCTTTCAGCTCACATAGCCACCAACCAAACTTAGGCTTTTACAAATTCACTCAAACTAGGTATATGACTTGGAAGCGGCTGATTTCTTCTGATTTCCTTTTATTTTTCCATCCATGATCTTTTCCATTCTTTTAGGATCTTTGCCATTTTAAGATATCTTAAAAATCTATCCCAGGGTGCCTTTACAATTGTGTTGCTTTCTATATGAATTTTGTTAAGTCCAGTGACTCTTCTTGTTTCCATTTCCTTAAGTACCATTGCTGATTCCTCACAAAATACTTGTTGATTGATTGACAGTACCACGTACTTCATCAGGTTCATCAATGTGGTGGTTGCACCATTACTGACAATGAGAATTGATTCACTATAGAAATACCAGCAGCACTTCCTTTCTGGCTGTGTAGTATTTGGACTATTCTGAAAAGCATCCCAAAAGTCAATTATCCCCATGTTTCACCTGACCTCCTTGTGGTCACAAGCATATGACCTGCCTCGACAAGCTTTTCTCTGGGTTCTGTACTGCCTTTGCCTCTTGTGTCTTTGTTTTTATTCCTTTAATAGTTACAGTAATAATAGCACTACATAAATTATGATATCTGATATATGATATGATTATAAATGTAGCACTTAAGTATGCAAAGAAGTTTACATATTTACCTCTTTTGATCCACAGTCTCTCAGCTAGATACTTGGAGGCAGATGCAGTTATTATCTCCATTTTACAGATGAGGAAATGGGCAAGGAGAAGTTGTGATTTGCCCAGATACCAAGTATCTGTAGCAAGACTTGAACTCGGTTCTTTCCAACTCAAAGTCCAACTCTCTATCCACTACATTATCTAGCATCCTTATTTTTTTTTCTGAGTTTAGATGAACAAGTATCCTGTGGTCAATGTGTCCAGGACTAGTAGTGACAGTTCAACTTTGTTGTTAGTATTCAGTCATTTCAGTTGTGTCTGACTCTTCATGATCCTATTTGGGGTTTTCTTGCCAGGGATACTGAAGTAGTTTGCCATTTCCTTCTCCAGTTCATTTTACAGATGAGGAACTGAAGCAAACAAGGTTAAGTGATTTGCCCAGAGTCACACAGCTAGTAACTGTCTGAGGTCAGATTTGAACTCAGGAAGATGAGTCTTCCTTATTCCAGGCTTACCCCTCTATCCACTGTGCCACCTAACTGCCCTCACCATGTGACTAAGAAAGTTCCAAAGTTCCTGAGACCAGTGAGAGAAGTGGTCATTTCCAGCAGTGGATCAGGCTGACAGTAAGGGAAAATTCTGCATCAGAGGACAGCCACCAGAAAGAAGATGAGTTTATTTATTTGATTTTACACAACTAAGTTGAGGAGAAATGTAAAATGCCTAATCAGCAATCTTGAAAAACTGCTCTTAAAAATCACAAAAAAGCTTCATATTCTGATGAGGTATATAAATATTAGTCTCCTATGGGAATGAAATCATAGTTATAAGCAAAAGTATTAAATACACCAGTAAAGCTAGGGGGGCATGGAGGTGAGTAAACAAGAGAGTAGCCTCCAAACCTTACCAGATACAAGCCAGAAATGTCCCACAGTAGGGACCTTGGGAGCAAGTGGGAGTGATAGTAGCCTGTCCCTGTACAGCAATAATCATAACAGGTTATCTGGACCCCGAGGCTCTGAAATCCCTGTCATTCTATTCTGAGACTTTATAGAGCACCCTGAAGATCTAGAACTCAACCTCAAAGATCTAGGGTGAGGGGGATCAATCCCTAGGATGTTCAGTGCAGGAACCTAGATGGCCCAAAGAGCAAAGTGAAGATAGAAAAAATCTACCAATCACCTTCTGGAAAGAAAAAAAAAGCAGGACAAGGAAAAATCCCAGGAATATATATCCAAAATTCAAAGTTCCTACCTCAAAGGAAAACAAAATACTATAAGCATTCAGAAATAAGAAATTCAAGTACCAAGTAACCAGAGGTTAGGATTAAATTTCAAATTCAGGTTTAAAATCATGAATGACTTAATCTACAAAGCTGAGTATCATCCTATGGGGGGAAAAGGGAAGGAGAATCTTTAATGGAATAGAGGACTTTCAGAAATTCCTGATGAGAAGACCAGAGCTGAGTATCAATTTTGAATGTAAACACAAGAGTCAAGTATCCTAGAAAGGTAAATTTATTTGAGCAGTTGGAAGGAGATGATTGATAATTCTACTAAGGGGAGAAGAAATATGTCCCTTCAGAACCTCAGTGTTCTCAAAGGTATTGAGGGCATTACATGAGAAAAGCAGATACTTAGGAATGGATTGGTTCTTTTCAGAGGATTTTGAGAGGGAAAAGAGAAAGGAGAGTAAAAGGAAGATTATTGTGGTAAAGAAAAAAGAAGGGAATGAAACTTACTACTTCTCATATTTGGAATAGATGAGGAGAGTATGTAAATATTGAGGAAGGAGGGGAATGGAACAGGCCTTAAATGAGCTTCACATATTTCATCTGAATGAAGGAGGGTTGAACACACTCACTCACACATGTATATAAATTAGCATAAAAATATTTCATACATCAAACTCAACTGGGAAAGAGGTAGAGATAAGGAGAGTAGGGATTAAGATGGAGGGTAGCTCTGGGGAGAAAATAATCACAAACAAATCAAACCTCCTGGTCCCAAAGAGATTAAATGGAACAAAAAAGAAAAGAACTGCAAATTATGTGGGTACCTATCTTTTATGGAATAGGAGAACAAATTATGGTATATGAATGTAAAGAAATAGCATTACACTGTAAGAAATGAGAAAAAGAAACTGTTACTTTGTCTTACTTTCAAAGAAATTTAGCAATAGAAATTTATACAGAATAAAGTGCAGAGCCAGTAGGACAATTTATACAAGGACAGCAACATTATAAAGGACTACTTTGAAAAATTAAGAATTCTAATCCAAATAATGACCAAACAAGTTTCCAGAGAACCTATGATGAAGAATATTGCCCACTTTCTGATACTGTAATGGACTCAAGGTATATAAAGAAACCCATTTTTGGATATGACCACTGTATGGGATTTTTTTTTCTGCTTAATTGTACTTATATATTATAATGGTCTTTTTTCTGTTTCTAATTGAAGGGGAAGAGTGGGGAAACAATGTGGCTCCCCAAAAGAGGGCCATTTAAATATTTTTAAATGCACAGAAGAAAGGTGGAAGAGGTTTAGAAGGAAGCATGACAAGAACAGTTTTTAAATGTATTGTATTTTTAATGTATTGAATACATTACAATTAAATACATACAATTAAATGTACTGAATTTATTTTAAATCTGAAAATTTAAAATAATAAAAAATCTACTTTTTCTTCCTCCTGCTGCTCCTCACATTGAAAAAGAAAGAAAAACAAAATACTGTTAACAAAGAGTCAAACAAAACAAATTACTGCAATGGTTCTATTCCAAATACACAAACATGCTCTCTCTCTCTCTCTGCTTTAAAAGTAAACTCTGCCCACTAATAAGCTGAATGTAATCACATGGAGCCTGTGATGAAGGGAATTTGCTGAAGGGTGGAGCTGAGCCACAGGAAGCTTCCCTGCTGTAAAGATAAACTCTGCCCCCTGATAGGCTGAATGTGGTCAAATGGAACCTGTGGTAGGAGAAGTTTTGCTGAAGGGAAGCAGAGTCCACAGGAAGCTGGTTCAGAGCTAGTCAGACTCTGGGGGACAGAGGAGCTCAGGCAAGGAGATAGAGAGGTTTGTGAGTAAACATTGGTCTTGTATTGGTTTGTGGGAAGGCTAAAGGATGGCATGGCTCTCAGTGTTATTATTGCGTCTTAATATCTTTGGTACTATGATGGATTTGACTTACTGGTTTTGGGATTCGGTTTTCTGGTGTCTAAATAAATGCTTCAGTTCTATTCTATATCTGGAGAATCTGGTATATTTTGCAATTGAATGTCATTCGATACTTATAGTCACAGTCTTTATCATGATCATGGGTGCTGTAAATATTTCATTGGCCCTACAGTGGTTAACCCACTTAACTCCAAATTGATTTATATAAATCTTACCATGTTTCTATGAAACCCTTCCAACAGTTGTTACAATACAACAGTATTCTATTCCATCATATTCATATGCCATATTTAGTTTAGCCATTCTTCCAATAATGGAACCTCCCTCAATATCCAGTTCTTTGCTGCCAAAAAAGAAAAAAAGCTGCTATAAATATTTTTGTACATATAAGACCTTTTTCCTCTCTCTTTGATCTCTTTGATGTCTAGAAGCAGTAATGGTATTGCTAGGTCCAAGAGTTTGCACAGTTTAATAACATTTTCCCATATTTCTAAAAATTTTTTAAAGGATGACTGTCTAGACTAGTTTAGAGCTCTACCTACAGGGCATTGATGTATTTGTGTTTCTCACAGCATTTGTAGTTTTCTTTTTTCTCAGCTTTGTCAATCTAATTATTATAAGATGGAACCTCAGAGTTGTTTTAATTTTCATTTCTTCAGCTCTTAGTAAATTAATAATTTTTAATGTGTTTATCCATAGTTTGGATTTCTTTTTCTGAAAAATTGCCTATCAGCTAGGAGGATGACTTATTCTTATGAATTTGAATCAATTTATTATATATCTTAGAAATGAAACCTTTATCAGAAAAACTTGGAAAAAATACTATCCCACTTGCCTGTTTCTCTTTTAATTTTAGCTTCATTATTTTTTGTACAAGAATTTTTCATTTTTATGTAATTAAAACCACCCATTTAATTACTGTGATTGTTGAATTTATTGTTAATTTGTTCAAAAATATGATTCTGTGAGGTGGAGATTCACAGTTTTATATAAAATCTTTTTTTTTTGTGCTCTGCTATACATGTGGAGATACTTATTTTGGGGGGATTTAGGTTCAGAATAAAAAAATTTTTAAACTAGTTTAACTGGATCTCCCCATAAGGCCTCTGTAGGCTTTTCTCAATTGTTTTTTTTTTATTTTTTGTGATGTCATAATAATTATTCTCCTCCATCATGTTTTGCAAATGATCATGAACTTTTAAACTACATGGCACTATTTTTGGTCACTCCTCTCTGCTTGTGAAGAAATTCAAGTGTCTTCTAGCTGGAAAAAAAAGCTGTGTGTATGGGAATATTTAAAGAAATTGCAGGGCTTTCAAGCATTCCTACTGAGAAGACCAGAGTTGACTATCAATTCTGAATACAAACACAAATACAAACAAAATTCTGAACACAAACACTAGTATCCTAGAAAAGGTAAATTTATTTGAGCAATTGGATGAAGATAATTAATAATTCTACTAAAGGAAGAAAAAATAAAAGCCCTTTCAGAGCCTTAGTATCTTCAAAGGGTACTGGGAGAAATTCATTTCTCATTTTTCATAGATGATGACTTGTTTAAATTATTTGCAAATTGTTCTTGTCTTTGTCTTTTCTTCTCACATTTCCTCTAACCATTCAATGATCTGACTACACACAAACAACTGAATCTGAAATTACTTTCAGATCTTTAACTAGCCACTTCTGTAGTCAATTCTTCACATGTATAATGGGTATCATATTGTTTGCCTTCTTAATGAGTGGGAACAGGACTGAAGGGAGGGAGAGAACTTAGAACTCAAAATTTAAAAATGGATGTTAAAATAATAAACATTTTAAAGTTTAGTCAGTTTTGTATTTTGTAATGTTGCTATATGCTTATGATTTTCTTCTATTTATTTATTTTTTGCTTTTTGGAGGGACAATCGATGTTCAGCGACTTGCTCAAGGTCACATGGCTAGTAATAAGTGTTAGGTGTCTGAGGTCCTTCTGACTCCAGGGCTGGTACTCTGTTCTCTGCACCACCTAGCCATCCCTTATGATTCTCTTCTAGAAGAGGTGATGTATGATGAGTAAGCAGTAGTGTGCTGGTAAATGATTAACAATTGACACTGAAGGGGAAAAAAGGTAGTTGTGATACAGTTTAAGTTTATTCTGCATTATTAATATTTTCTCTATCACTTTCTTTCATATAGAAATCACAAAATAACAAACCAAGCCTTGATTTGTAGCATTTCCTGATTTTGGAGGTCTAAATGCTCTCACTAAAAATTTAGCAATCATTCCTGAGAACCCATTTTGAGTTGGTGCACCCCTGTGTTCAGGCATGAGGCTCCTCAGTAGCTTCCAAGTTTTTGGACTTTGACATTTCTCGTTGTCAAGCATAGATTCAAATTCTTTTTTCTCTGCCCTTCCCTACAACTTATAAGTAAAATGTCAAGGAAGATGTGGACTTGGTTTGCAGAATCTTGTGAAATGCTTATATTCATCTTCTTTAATGTATGTTGGTATATCAGATGGGATTATCTATATGTAGTCTCTTGGTTTATGTTTATCATTGGCACTTCAAGGCAAGATGATCTAGTACCACATGGATAAAACTAGTAAATGAATTTAAATTTTTTGATTCAATAATCTGCATAAGATAGGTTAACCTTTGAAAAACTTAAGAGAAAATTTTCCAAGGCATGCTATGTTTCTCTGGTCAAACCTTTCAGTGAATAAAATATCTCCAAAGTACATATTCACATTTTTACCAGTTATCTTCTTATATACAATTTGGAGTTACTTAATACATGTAGTGCCTACTTTGCAAGTTGTTATGAGGCTCAAAATGAGATCATACCTGTAAAATCCACTAAGCCTTTAGAGCATTACATAAAATATCAGCTGTTATTATTATAAATGTCATGGTAAACCTGAGTAAAATGAGAAAATCTCAATCAGAAATTGCTTAGGAAGACTTTCCAAAATGCTAAAAAAAAAAAGGGGGGGGGTGCAGAAAAAATAAAACTTTTTGATCTCCTGACCAAAAATGAGAGCAGCAGAGTGAACTTTGGTTGGATAGTGTGGATAAACACAAATTTCCTTGCCAAAACACATGAATCATCCTTTTGAGTATAACCAACTCTTCTTCTTCTTTTTTTTTTTTAAAGCAGTCAGGGTTAAATAACTTGCTTAAGGTTACACAGCCAGTTATTTTTGTGTGGGTGTTGAGTATCTGAGCCTGGAACCAATCCCAGGTCTCCCGACTCTGGGGCCGGTGCTCTTACTCACTGCGCCACTTGGCCGCCCCTATAACCAACTCTTCTAACCCTAGCCATTCTAAGTTTAAGAGGGGCAGAACAGGCTTCACAGTAATGGCAGGAATGACCAGTAGCTTCTGAGGAATGACCAGTAGCTTTCCTTCCTCCCTATCACCACTAATGTTTTGGTGACTCCCAGAGAAATTAAATCTTCAGGATAATTAGCATAACAAAGTGTGACTACCAAAGAGGACAGACTATTCCCACGTTCAGAAGGACAAAAATGGGAGATTTCAACATTTTCAGTAGGAGCTATAAGGGAAGCATACTGCTGCCTATCCCAAAAGGTGAGGAAAAGTTGCTCGCCTAGCTAGGAATGAGGGCTGGGGATCCTGCTTAGAGAGAGGTAAGAAATCCATCCACATCTCATGGCAGCTGTCTGGTGGGTCATTTGAAGTGCCACCTATGTGAAACCGTGGGGCAGATGAAAAAACTCAGACAGAAGAATATCATGCATAAGTAACTCCAGGCACTTTCATGACCACTATAGTCCAACTCTAAGAGTCAGAATACTGACTTAAGGCAGCTTTCAGGCCCATGCAGTTTAAATCTAAACAAGTAAAAAAAAACTAATCTAAATGCATCAATCAGAAGAAATAGAGAACTTGAGTAGATGGCCGTGAAGAAACCTGAGAGTACAATGGCCAAGAAGGGGCAAAGCAGAATTGGAGGTGACCATTGGTTAGTTATAGCTCCTGAGAAGGAACTTTTTCTATTGTTTCAGAGATTTCTTCCTGTGTCAACCATGGAAGTCAAGAACTACTCAGAAAACTGTTTTTTCCACAACACAAAACAATCACCCCCATTTTCTCTGAGCATAAGTTGATGAAGTATGGGGGAGGAGTTTGTTTCTTTATTCCTTCTGGCTCTTTATCCTTTGAGAGATTGTTCTCATTTGCTTTTGTTGGGTTAAGAATTATTCTAGGGGTGGCCAGGTAGCACAGCAAGTAAGAGCACTGGCTCGAGTGTCGGGATGACCTGGGGATCAAATCTGGGCTCAGATACTCAGCACCACACCCAGAAATAACTGGCCATGTAACCTTGAGCAAGTTACTTAACCCCAACTGCTTTAAAAAAAAGAATTATTCTATTATATGGTTGTTCCTACACTTTATTTTGCTTTGTTTGCTGTTTCAAGTAAGTGCTTTACTTTTTGATTTGTGATTCCGGCCCAATCCATAGAGTCTTGAAACTTGAGCTGTATTTTACCCCCACTTTCAACCTGAGTAGCTCTGGGATCCAGAGTTAAGCAGGGAAACTGCAATATTTTCATAGGAAAAAAATAGGATCTTTAAAGAATGCCCAGATTGTGCTTCAGCTTCAAAGCCCATGTAGCCATCCACCCCTGGCCATCTCACTATCTTCTTCTCTTGGATGAACTGCTCCTCCCTACCTGGACTAACACCTTTCACAGCAAATCTGAAACATAGACCTTCATATCTGGGTCTTTCTGAATTCACTAATCTTTGGAGCTCTTTCTCTAGCTCTAAATATATGTAAACTAATCCACTTAATCAACTCCATTATATTTGCTAGCTCTCTCTAGACATCAGCTCACACTTTAGTTTCATATCCCATCCATCCAGTTAGCCACCCAGTCCTGCCTACCTCTTTAGTACAACATTTTTCCCTCAGTCCCTGACTCTCCAGAACAAAACTTCCATACTTTTTTCTCTTTTATATAGTTTGTCTTTCCCCATTAGAATATAAGCTCATTGAGAGCTGGAGTTGTCTCTCTTTTAATTTTTGCATCCTGAGTACTTAGCTCACAGTGCCAAGAACAGAGTAAGTGTTTAATTAAAGTTCTTTCATTCACTGATGGATGTTGTTGGGTCATTCTAAAACTATGTTCATTAGTATTTCAGGAATCCATTGAAGAATTTTTGTTTTCCTTTTCCTCAAGAACAAGGCTATAATTTGTCAGTAGTTTCTCCTGTTGCTTTCCCCCCTCCATAATAGACAAATAATCTTCATCAACACCCCAGGCAAATTAATGTAAGGAAACAATGTCTAACTCTGCTGAAATCTAATAATATATTTTGTTGAACTACTAGTGTACATTGTATATTTTTCTGCTAAAAATGAACTACCATGACAAGTCAGATATTGAAGAATTGCTGCTTAATTGTGGGATATGAGCACCAAAGACTATGAGTTTGGAGGAGTGCTCATTGGTTGTGGTAGTGATGTTATTGAAGATATTTTATGCAATACTGTGGACTGGAGTGAGGTGGAGGTGGGGTACTAATTACTGGGTGATATAAACAGAAAAGAGTATATAGTTACTATGCTGTGTGAGCTTCAGAAAATCATGAGGCATCTCTAGGAGAGCTGACAAGTGGTGTGCTTCAGTTAAACAATTAATAAGCATTTTATTTAGCACCTACTATGTGCCAGAGACTGTTCAGGAGATTCCAGAACAAAAATGAAACAGTTGTTGCCATCAAGGAGCTTATATTATATCAAAGAAAACAATGTTTAAATAAATGGGCATGTACAGAGCATACACACAATTAACATAAGGAAATTTGAGAGGGAGGCAGGTCATTACCAGATGGGAGACAATCATAAAAGTCTTCATGTTGTTCTTAAACTGAGACTTGAAGGAATTTTTTTTAATGTGCAATTTAATGATGCCTGAGTAAACAGGCCAACTCTGTCAAATTCTTCAATATGAGGGGAGTGAGACAGTCTGTAACTTTGTTTTAGAATGAGAAAGTCTGCTTCACAGAGTCCCTGCCCCTAGGCTAAAGTGCACCTGGAGCCTGGGGTGGGAGGCTTGTTTTTCAATAGATACTTCTTGATTGGCCAGTGAGTCAATAAGGTTGTTACATTCTCTGAGCCAGTAGAAGGCTATATAAGCCCTGATGTGTAGCTTTGTTTGGGGGCTCACTTTGAGAAGTGTTCTGATTTGATCAGATGAAACTCTGGAAAGCCGTTGTCCAGAGTCCCCCCCCCCGGGTTTGAAAACCACATGTTGTTTGGTATGGATATAATGGTTGGACAGTTTGGAAATCTGTCTACTTGATCTGTTTTTGTCTTGATAATTCTGACTGTATACTTTGAAGTTTGGGGTGCTGACCTTTTTCCCCTGAACTAGGTAAAGGATACATATTTGACTGATTAAAGTAAGCTTGTTAACCCATTTTGAGTTGCTTTCCTTTATCAAAGCAGATCCAAGAACCTGTGTTAGCAGCCACCCTGGGGACGCTGGGGTGCTTGCTGCTACACCATGGAGCAGATGGAAAACGTTAGAATAACCCATGTGACAAGGAGGTTAGCATATAATGAAATCCTTTGACCACAGAAAAGACATTTTACCATTTATCTAAAGTTGAAATGGCCAGTCCCAATAAATAGACATGAGAATAGTAGACCAAGGATGCTTGTAAATAACAAAAACCAGCCCTATACGCACCTAGATTATCTCATAAAGTATAGGCTACTGAGATGAAAAGTCATATAAGTTCAATTAGATTTTACCTAAAAGGCTATGACCAATCCTGCTGCAAGATAAACCAAAGACAGATCCCTCTACTAGAGGGGAGAGGTCAAGACCAAAGACTGAAGCAACCTCCCAAATAAACAGCAACAATGTAGTCAAAGAAGCCAGATTGTCTTTTACTATAACTGAGGTCAAGATAGAGATACTCATACAAGTGAGAGTATTTGGAAAGAGAACTCAGCATTGATTTGCTACAAATGGAATTCTATTGGCACAACATCAAGAAAACAGAGATGGGAAACATGGTTGGAAGCCACTCTGAGTCCTGAAGAGCATAATACCCGCCTCAACAACATTTCCACATGGTCTCATAGGATATCACATAACAGTGACGATGATTTAAAGACAGGGAGTATCTTGCTCTGCTAGAGAGTGGATCCAAAAAGACTTAGATTTTTGTAATTTCACATGACCCTCCTAGTATAAACTCTTTATCTTGTTTAGAGGTTGGTTCACATTGCCTGAAGGAGAAAGACACCTCAGATTTGATTTATGCTGTAGTGAGTTTGGCATTTCCTAAGGAAGTTATGGTCAACAGGAAGCATGTAGATAGTGTGCCTTTCCATATCACTGGCAGAATACTTGGGTCTTTCAGCTGAGGTCCAGTTCTTAAAATCATGACAATCTGTGGCTCCTATGTAAAAGCTTGTGGGAAAATAGAAAACAGTATTGGAAAAGAACTCCATGAAAGCAATGAACCCCCAGTGCTTTGGAATTGGAAGGATCTACTGAGAAAGAAACTCAGTATATGATCGAATGTGTCCTCACCACACTAGAAGGATGTGGGATGAACCAAAGGAACAGTCAGCCTCAACAACTACTGACATTTCTGAGAGCAGTCTTAGAAAACTGAACTCTCTAATGTAGAGGACCTCACATATTGTCTAAAGAAGCTTTTAGTCAATAGCAATGTCATGGAGCCACATAGACCCTATGCCTCACCCATAGTGGTGGTACCCAAAGTAGAAAAATTTGGAGGCAGCAGTGGAGTGGCAGAGATGCTCTTCAACTGAGTGCTCAAGACTCAGCAGAGGACTTTTTGGCCCAAATAAAGATCCAGAACTAAGTGGGAGCAGGAGTCAAGACAAAACTTTTATATGGAAAAACACGCCTAGATCTTGTCTTTCACTGGGACTTTGAGGGACATTGAATATACAAGTCTAGGAGGTGGAGTTTGCTTGATTCTCTTGGCATTTTGAACAGTTTCCCATTTTGGGGTATAGAGAGCCCCTGTGGGGTACACTATCAATGTAAAGAACTTGCAAGTCCCATCTCTCTATAACGTGGAGTTTATTAGGATTAGTTGACCGTAACAACCCTGTGTTCTTTTGCCTTATGTATTTGTTGGGGATGGGGGAAGTGTCAAATTCATGGCAGTACTATAAATCTGAAGGACCATAGACATATCTGGGAAGGAGACTAACTATGAGGACATAAACATTTTCTAAGTGACTACTGTGTATAAGGCACTGTGCCAAGAATTTTACAAGTATGATCTTATTTGATTGTCCCCCAAACCTTAGGAGCTAGGTATTATTATTATCCCTGTTTGACAGTTGAGGAAACTGAAGAAGACAGTGGTTAGGTGACTTGCCCAGGATCACAAAACTAGTAAGTTTCTGAGATGGGATTTGAACCATTTCTACCTGACTCCAGGTCCAGTGCTCTATGCACTGTGACTTCTAGCTGCCTCCTAGAGAAGGAAGATTTATTTTGATTATTTATAAATTCAATTATACATTTTTTCCCTTTAATTATTATATTAAAATAAATCAGTCTATTCTGTTACCCATGGTACTTGTATGGGAGCTGGGTATCTTTTCTTTTTCTTTTTTTTGTAGAGAACTAGACATAAACCAAATATTTATATTTCCAAGTTAAACCCTGGGACAGAATTGGGAGGGGATTAGAGGATGGGATGCAAAAGATGCCAAATTCTGAAGTCCTTAGAGAAGATCCTGTGTGTGGGCCACAAGCCAGAAGAACAAAGATTATGTAAGCAGTGCCCCTCTCCTTCCAATCAAGTCTATTGCCTATACATCCAGGATATCAGTTCTGGGTCACAGTCACATATAAAATGTAACACTTGTTCTCAAAAACTTTCCTAGTTGAGCAAATAAGACTTAAACTATGAAACGTTAATAACTTATGCAGCAAAGTGTCAACTGCATGTTACTGATGATAAAGACTATAAATGTACAGAAGAAAGACATAGAACATCATTGTCTACCTCCCTGCCTCTTTATCAAGTTCACACTGACCAATTCCCACAGTGTGACTCAATGCCAGAGTCCACTGTGGGCTAGACCAAGGGCCCCAAACTGAACTAGGAAGCAGAACTCAGATGAACGGAGGAACTTCATCTATAGCTGATTCATCCAAAAAGACTAAGGTCAAAGACTGGTTCAAGGTTCAAACAGGTCTTGACAATCAGCTGTGTCATTTCCACATATGAAAGGCTGCACCTAGGATACTGTGCTTTTATTATTCCCATTCCCAATACGCCTCATTGAATGCTTACACAGTATTTCTGTTCCCTTCTTCCCTCTTGGCATAGATTTCCCATTCAGCATAAGGACATTTGGAATTCCTGTGTTTTCTGTGAAGATAAAAGGACCTTTCAGTCAGGAATAGTGAAGTAATTCACAAAGAAATTACATTTTCTTTTTATAGAAATGACTACTGAGATAATTGACTCAGATGCAGTAAACAGATTTCTTCAGTGAATCAGCTAAGGAGCCACAACTAAAAATTCTCAGATTTCCACTTTCTACATGGAAACTTTTCCTTTTAATAGGAGAAATTCATGATACTTTGGTAAGTTGCTTGTTGTATGGATAGAATTCCTTGATATGGGAACCTCTTCCTCCAACACAGATCAGATCATAACCTTTATATGTCTTTTCATAGCATTCTATAGAAGATTTAAAAATATATAGAGGGATGTACTCCCATACATATGTATATATATGTACACATATGTACAGATGTAGATATACTCATACAATTAGTGCCTCTTTACCTGTCTTTACATCACAGTCATTACTGGGAGGGGAAAAATAATATTCTACATCCTTCAGACCAAGCAATTATTTTAGCAAAAACAAAACAGTTGGGGCAGCTAAGTGGCGCAGTGAGTAAAAGCACTGGCCCTGGAGTCAGGAGGACCTGAGTTTGGTTCCAACCTCAGACACTTAACACCCACACAAAAAAGCTAGCTGTGTAACCTTGGGCAAGTTACTTAACCCCAATTGCCCTCCAAAAAAGGCAAAAACAAAAACAAAACAAAACAGTGAAGAAAAAAAATTTGAGACAATGACTACTTTTGTCATGAGGAAGAAGACATGTTTCACTAATTTTTTTTAGGACATTCATTGGTTTCCATCATTCAGGATTGCTTTCAGTGATCTTTTAATTCACACTGATATCACACTATATGTATATATATTTCTTTTGATTCTTATTTTATTTTGTGTCAGTTCATTCAAAATTTCCCATGCTTCTCTGAAATCCTCATTATTTGTCCTTTCCTACTGTGTAATAATGCCTGATTTAAATTATATACAAATATTTCCCAGGCATTCCTCAATCAGTGGCTACCCCCTTTATTTCCAGTTCTTCACTACCACAAAAAAGTGCTGCTATGTGTATTTTGTTACATCTTGTATAGAGAATTAAAATGGAGGGCAGAGACACATAGGACAGAGAGAAAGAAAACCAGAGTTGAAAAGTTAGAAGCTGTTGGGACACATCTATGGATTCATATCCTTTGGAGGAAAGACTGACTACACATGATCCTTCCAGGTAACCAGGTACTTCAAGGAAGCACGTGGATCAGGTAACTACCTATACCAAGTCTCCTTCTACTGTCATCTCCATTCTATCACTTATTTTCTCCCTCCCTATCTGCTGACCCCTCTACGGCCTACAAACTTGCTGTCTTGCCATCCTGAAAAACCCTCATTTGATCCTTCCATCCCCCCTATTATCCCTTAGTTCTTTTGCCCTTCGTGGCTAAACTCATTGAAAAGGCTGTCTACAATAATTGCATCCACTTCATCTCCTCTCATTCTCTTCTTAACTACTTACAATCCCTCTTCTGACCTATCATTCTACCTAATTGCTTTCTCCAAAGTTACCAGTGGTCTCTTACTTGATGAAATTTGCTTGATTCTCTAGGCCTTTTGAACAATTTCCCCTTTGGGGGTAAAGGGAAGGAAATAACAACTCTAGTATCAGATACAAAATACTCTGTTTGGCGCTCGAAGCCCTCCATCACTTAGCCTCCTAACCCCTAGCTTTCCGATATTCTCACACCTCACTCCCTCCCATGTACTCTTGGATGCGGTGACGCTCAAATGAAGACGCTGCATCTCTCGGTTTTATGCATTTTCTTTGACTGCCCCTCATGCTCATCCTCACTTCTTGGCTTCCCTAACTTTTTTCGGGTGCCTGCTAAAACCCTACCTCCCCCAGGAAGCCTTTCCCAGTCTCTCTTCCTTCTAGTGCGTCATTTCCTGTTTACCCTTTGAATAGCTTGATCGTATGTATCCATGTCCTCATTAGACTGTGAGCATCTTGAGGGCAGGAACTGCTTTGTGTTTTTCTTTGTGTCCTCAGTGCTTGGCACAGTGCCTGGCATGTGTGGTTGTTCAGTCATTTCAGTCATGTCTGAATCTTTACATCCCCATTTGGGGGCTTCTTAGCAAAGACACCGAAGTGGTTTGCCATGTCCTTCTCCAGTTCATTTTGTAAATGAGGAACGGAGACAAACAGGGTTAACCCTGTTGACTTGTCCCGAGTCACAGAGCTCGTGTCTGAGACCAGATTTGAATTCAGGAAGATGAGTTTTTCTGATATAGTTAGCACTTAATAAATATTTATGGGCTTGACAATGTGATCCCAGAGATAGCAACAGACAGAAAGGAGCAGCTGAAAAAGAATTGAGGAGTTCTTAGATAGGCTTCTCTGACCAAACAGAAGGATCCCTGGACAATATATCAAGTTCCCGATCCCAGCAGAGGAATTCCTGGAACATTTGACAACCTGATAATAAGGAGGTACTCTGGATGTTCATGCCTCATTCAACAAACATTTGTAAATCATGGTACCATATGTAAGACAAAATTTGGGATGAGAAATTTGTTCATCAACAACACATTGGAACTTGATAAATATATTGTAACAATATCAATTGGGTTGTAGGAGTTAACACATCTACCTAATTATAAATATATGCTATGGTGGAGTTTGTAATATTTGTTTGATAGCAATGTCTGCTTTCTACTCTATTTTAATAACAATGCCTCAGAAATTTCATTGTGACCTGTTTCCCAACCCCAGTAGATTTCCCAATTGAGTAGGAGGTATTATCTTTAGATTGCACATAAGTTCATGGCAAATATCTAGTTCCCTTCATGTGTTGATCACATTGATTTTTTCCTACCATAATATCATTTCTTAAGAAAACAGTTCTAGGTATTAAGAACCAGAACAAAGCTACTCTCTTGTAAAGAGAGGAAGACTTGCGGTTGCAGGGGAGAGAGGCAGAAGGTATGCAAGAGAAGGGCAGAGAGACTAACTAGAGTAAGAAAAGGTCTACACTGATGACCCAGCTAGGGTGAAGACTTGATTTCTTCTAAGTAGCTAAGTGACAGAACTCATTCTAGAGCTTGACAATTTTGTTGTCTTTGGTTAATGAATTACATGATGGATTAGGACTTAAAGGCAAGACCATATTTTCATACTTCAGTAAAATCCATGTTTCTTTATGTTACATAAAAGTTTACTAAATATAATTTTAAAAACATTCTGAATGATATAGATGTGCTTAAAATATTAGAATAAGTCTTTATCTGGAAAATCTCAATAGTTTTGTGCTGCTTATTCCAACAATGTTACTTACCACTGAGTATAGTCTGGTGTGTTTACTGCCTATTATGAAACTCTGTAGGGACTCTTATGATTTTAGATTAAAATGAACCTATTTAACATTTGTTGGCTCCATAAATCCTTGCTACATGCTATATTAAGCCTCAAATTCTAATTGGTTTTCATGAGGAAGACTCATTAAAACAAAATGAAAATATCTAAGTACATATAAAATGTTGATCTGTATGTGGGAGAGGGGTGAATTGTCACATGAAAGGTAGCACACATGGTATAGTGGATAGAGAGTTGACCTTGGAGCCAGGAAGACCTGAATTCCAATTCTGCCTCTGACATATCCTAACTATATGACCCTAGGCAAGTCACTTAACTTCAGTGTCCTAGGCAACTGTCTTAATTCTCTAAATTGCATAGAAAGTACTGACCTGCATTAGCTGAAGAAGTTTCCTTATTTGGAAATTCCCTATTCCAATGAAATCACAGTTCCAGTCGTGCGTGCGTGTGTGTGTGTGTGCATTTAGATATATATCAAATTAATACACAGTATATTTCCAATTCTATATGTTTTGTTCATATATACATATATTTGTATACTTTCTGTATGTGTATATACACATGTATATGTATACACACAGAAATTTTGGGAATATATGGGGTATTATTTATGTTTTTATATACAAACACACACTTCTCTTTATAGCTAATATTTTGTATAATGTTCAAATCTGGGAACATATGATATTTTATACAGATATATGTATATATACCTCTACATAGACAATGATATATATGTATATACCTTTCTCTATGTGTGAATATATGTATGTATATACACATACAATGTGTGTGTATGAGTATGTGTGCAGGTGTGTATGCATTTACTTATTTATTCAATACCTCTCATGTATATCCAGATATATAACCTTCTTTTCCCCCAGGAGAGGGACTTTTCCTTCACCCTTAGTCATTGCCCAGTCACTGACACATTTCCCAATGGAGGCAAAAATGTGAATTGTTTTCTCAAGCACCATCAGTCTGTGATCAGCCTTTTGTTTCTCCTCCTACCTGGGATTCCTCTCCTGACTCTTTGCTTTTCTACTAGATGTCCTACAATGTAATTATACTTTATTTCCAACTCTTAGAATCCTTAGTTTTCTTCAAGGTTCAATTCAAGTGCTACCTTCCACAAATGCTACTTTTCCTCACAGCTCCTTTCTCTCAAAAGCACCTGGCAAGCATTTTTAATGTATTTTGCATACAAATATGTATGGGAACTAGGTGACACAGTGGATAGAGTGCTGGGCCTAGAGTCAGGAAGATCTGAATTTAAATCTAGCTTCAGATACTTATTAGCTGTGGGACCCTGGGCAAGTCACTTAACCCTGTTTACCTCAGTTGCTTATCTGTAAAAATGAGTTGGAGAAGAAAATGGCAAACCACTCCAGTATCTTTGCCAAAAAACCAAAACAAAACCCAAATGGGGTCACCAAGAGTTAAACATAACTGAAATGACTAAACAACCACAAATATATATATGTGTGTGTGTGTGAATGTATGTATATACATACATATTATCTATCTATCTATCTATCTATCTATCTATCTATCTATTTCCTTTTAGCTATACCTTAAGCTCCTTGGGTTGGGGACTCTTTTTGCTTCTGCCTTTGTATTCTCAATACTAAGCATATAGTAGGTGCTTATATAAATTATTATTGATTATTTGATTCTCCTCCTTTGAAGAAATTACATGATATTTCATATTTTAATTACCATCTATTCCTGGATTCAATTCAAATTCAGGGCATTTATGTTAGGAAACTGTTGTCCTGGGTACTATGCTGAACACTGGAATTACTATGACAAAAATGAAAGAGTTCCTGCCTTAAGAAGTTTACATTCTACTGGAGAAAAATAGCATATGTTCAGATAAAGTAAATATGTTGTATATACAAAAGTTTTTTAAATACTAATTTGACATGAGGGGGCACTAACAATTGAGCAGAATAGGAGAGACCTTATGTGGGAAGTGTTGCTTGAGCTGAGCCATGGATAACTCCGAAATCAACATCTCTGTCCCTGCCTTCCTTCTTTCAGTCCAGAACAGTATCTTCTATTATCTGAATGGAATTTCTCACCCTGACCCAAAATTCATTATCTTAGAGGGAGAACATGAAGTTCTTATACCTAAAACTTCGTTAATACTAAAAAAAAAAATCCCACAACCATGACAGTTCCATAGTCTTGCCTAACATCTGACATACCTTGATCTGATATTCATTATGGAAGGTGGAGGGTGGGGAAAGGCAGAATTAGATTCTCTTCTCCAGATCACCTGATGTTTTCATGGGATGTAATAGCAGATGATGAGGTATTAATGTGTTATCCTTTTGCCTATTGTGCTTCACCACCTCCCTCTGGTGACCCTTAAAAGACACAACTAGTTAGTTTGATAAAGAAGTGAACAAGCTAACAGTTTTCTTATTCACTGGCATATCATAGTGCCCCTTCCTGCCATTAAAGGGCAGGGAGGGTCTTGAGGTGGAGGAAGGACCAAGGTACAATGTTCCTTTCATTCCATCCCATCACTAAATCCTTCATCTAAGCCACAATGACTTCAAACAAAAACAGACTACCAAAACTCCCCCTCAAAATGTCTTCTACTTCCATAGATTCCCCTTTCTATTTTGTGATCAGATTAGTATTCTTTGTAGACTAGTTGGACCATGGTTGTCCCTTCTCAGTAACTCCACATTTCCAACGAATAAAGCACAGCCTTTTAGCCAATGACCTCTAGGCATTCCCTGCCTTGCTTTCTTCCACCTCATTGTACTCATCTCCCTACACGTACTAAGTGTTTTCAACTGAAAAGATCATCAATTACTAACAAAAAAAGACCCTCACTAAATGTGGGGGAATATAGAGTGAATGGCTTGAAGTAGTTGAGTTTTCTGGGTGAAACTATTACTGGCAGATAGCTCAAAACCATCTGCTCTCTCAAACTAAGAAGGAGAAAGTTTGCCCTGTAAGTCATGTTCATGCAGGATGTACACCTTCAACTCCCTTTGAGGTTGTATTTGGCAGCCACTGTTGGAAAACCAGAACATCAGTATTGGCAAGGGGAGTAGATGGTAAAAGGGAATAATAGATGAACAGAGTTCATTCCAAAATAGGTTTTAATCATGTTTTGAAACCAAAGTCCAGTAGAATTCAAAATACAGAAAGCCAATAGGATTTTAGAACTGAAAAAAAAAATAGTAATCAAGTTAAAATGCAAATAGGAAAGCAAATTGAGTGGAAAAAAAATAAGCTAACAGCTTGCCTCTTTTCTGAAAAGAAATCAGCTTGTATTGACCTTAAAGGACTTTTTCTTTTTTAGGATACCAAGCACTACATGACTGCTGATGGTACATTTCCCAGCAACTTTTAGATATATACATCAAAATGGAAAAAACAGATCTGAGCTTTGATGATATCCCGCCCAAGTTAAACCTGATCAATTCTTTGTTAAAAGACAGCAGCTGCTGTATTCTTGGCCTATCACTCTTCAGGGACCTACCTCTTTGTCCTGTGAACAACACAACCATTTTGTTCCCATTGAGCCATTCTGTCACCAACTGTCACAGAGCAACTGGATCAAGCTAGAGGCATAATTTTCCAGCTATTGACAGTGGTGTCATAGGGCTTCAAATTGCATCTCACTAGATCTTTTTAAAAGCATTTCTTTTTCCTATCTGGTACATTACTGACATCTTTCCATTGCATAGCATCTCTCTCATTGGTTCTTCTTCCCTAACCACTCTAGTGGATCTGAATTATAATGACCATAACTCCCTAACATTTCTTTTACTCATGGATGATAGAATTAAAAGTGTCTGCAGGAGTCACCTTGTCCAGTTCATACCTGAACAATAGGTCATCCAGAGAACTTCAAGAGGAAAGAGCCACTTTAGGTATATCCTCTGCACTCAGTAGGGTAATAATCATGACAGAGGTAAATATTACTATTGGAGATAATAACAGCCCGAATTTATATGGGCAGTTAGGTGGCGCCATAATACACAGAGTGCTTGGCCTGGAGTCAGGAAGACTCATCTTTCTGAGATCAAATCAGACATCAGACCCTTACTAGCTGTGTGGCCTTGGGCAAGTCACTTGACCCTGTTTGTCTCAGTTTCCTCATCTATAAAAATGAGCTGGAGAAGGAAATGGCAAACCACTCCAATATCTTTGCTGAGAAAACCCGAAATGGGGTCACAAGGAATCAGACATAACTGAAAACAAATGAACAACAACAGCATTTATATAGTGCTTACTATGTTCCAGACACTCTGCTAAGCATTTTATGAATATCATCTCATTTAATCTTCATGAGAGTCCTAGGCAATGTGTACTTTTAAAATAAACATTTTACAGTTGAGGAAACTGAGGCAAATGGAGGTTTAAGTGACTTGCTCAGGATCACACAGTTAGTAAGTCTGGATATGGACTCATGTCTTCCTGATTCTACACCTACCACTCTATCCACTGCATTACCTAGCTTCCTCCTCTAAAGGGGTTGAAATATGTCCAAATCATTTTCCAAGGAAGTATAAACCAGAAATCCACATGGGGAGCCAATATTTCTTGGGAGACACTAATATCTAAGGGAGTGATGTAGAAGTGGGAGAACCAGGGGCTGGTTTAGAATAATAATTGTGAGTTACCAAAATGTGACACTGAGACATGATGTGAGCACATGCTGTTGGAAAAATGATACCAATAGACCTATTCAAGGCAGGGTTGCCACAAAACTTCAATTTGTAACAAACAAAACAAAAGAAAAAACACAATATCTGTGAAGCGCAATAAAATGAGAGATGCCTGTATTGTCTCATTTGATCCTCACAAGAACCCTGTGAGGTAGATGCTAGTTTTATACCCATTTTACAGTTGAGGAAACTAAGGCGGACAGCAGTTGAATTACTTGCTTAGAGTCACATTGAGTATTTGAAGCTGGACTTGAACTCAAGTGTTTCTGACTCTAGGATCTAGATGAATGATCCGCTGAAGCATCTAACTGCCTTAGAACCTCCAGGATTTTGGAATCTGTTATCTGAACCCAGAAGGTAACTCACAATTATTTCAAACTTTTTTCATTATTATTATTAATATCTGTTGTGTCATCTGTAATCAGTGATCTTTGGTGTTACTATTATAATTGTTTTGCTCCATGAACCATACCCATATAAGACAGCAAACTTAATAGATAAATGTTGTGTATGTTCTGACTGCTCCACAACCTGGTGTTCCTCCACCTTTTTTCCTCTCCTCAGGCCTCCCTCTTCCCTGAGACACAACAATATTGAAATCAGGCAAATTACTAACCCTACAATGGCCTCTAAATGTTCAAGTGAAAGGAAAAGTCTATCTATTTGGCAAACTTCACTGTGTTGTTATTTTCAGAAATTGCCATAGCCACCCCAATCTTCAACAACAACATCCTAATTGTCAGCAGCCATCAACATCCAGGCAAGACCCTACACCAGCAAAAAAGATTACAGCTCTTTGAAGGCTCAGATGATGCTTAGCATTTTTCAGCAATAAAGTATTTTAATTAAAGTATGTACATTAATTTTTTTTAGAAATGATACTATCACACATTTAATAGACTATAGTATAGTGTAAATATAACTTTTATCTACACTAGGAAACAAAAAATTTTGTATGACTCGTTGTATTACAATATTCACTTTTTTTGTGGTGATTCAGAACAAAACCTGGAGTATCTCATTGGTATGCTTGTATCTGCTTTTTTTTTTTTTTTAAAGGCTTAGCACAGTGTTTATCACATAATTGGCACATAATAAATAAAGGTTTATTCCATTCCTTCTTGCACATGGTGAAATTAATTCAAGAAATATTTCCTTGGGTCACATCAAACCTAACTTTTATAGCAAGGAAATATATATAGGAGAGCATTTTTCTCGACCTTAAACCTTTTCAACAAAGGAAATAGAATCTAATTAACATTATCTAGATGAGTAAATTTTTTACTGCATGCACATAAAAGATTCTAGACAATTCACTGTTTACAAATTATTACTTTGGAGGTAGTAGCTTATAGACATTTTTTCTCATACATTTTTTTTAAGCAATTGGGGTTAAGTAACTTGTTCAAGGTTACACGGCCAGTTATTTCTGGGTGTGCTGCTGAGTATATGAGCCCATATTTGATCCAGGTCATCCCAACACTGGAGCCAGTGCTCTTACTCTCTGAGCTACCTGGCCGCCCCTAAGCAACTGGGGTTAAGTAACTTGCTCAAGGTTGCACGGCCAAGTGTTTCTGGGTGGGTGCTAAGTGTCTGAGCCCGGGATTCGATCTCCAGGTCTTCTCAACACTGGAGCCGGTGCTCTTACTTGCTGTGCTACCTGGCCGCCCCTCTCATACATTTTTAATGAGTGACAGGGTCACTGATTAACCTGAATCTGTAGCAGGGTATTAAAAGGTATAGGAATTCACAAAGAATATAATCTCAAATTAAATCAACATATATGTTGATAGTTCAGTGCAAATGTATAAGGGAAGATAGTGAAAATATATTGGAAAATGTTTCCAGAGATACATGGATGATAGTGAAGTCTCACCATCATATATAGTGAGTATTTTTTTTTCTTTTCCAAAAAGAGTCAAAAGGCACCAGTCAAAAGGAAAATCATTACAAAAATATAATAGTAGTCTGAGAACTTACTAGGAAACTGGGATTTGTAGTTCAGAGGGATAAGAATATTCCCTTTCAGTTCTGGGAGTTATTTGGGACTATCGTTGAACTGTAACCCAGGAGTTTTTAAAGGGATCCAATGCAAGCGCTCAGCAGCAGCAGCAACATTCCCTCAGTAGGAATTAATGAATGGAAAGAGAAAGAATCAGCAACACAGGGGCATCAACTGAAAGCAGAAAATGAAAAATCAAAAGGAGAAAATGAAAAAGAAAGTCTGAGTTGCCGCAAAGAAGGCATCTCAGATCACAGAGCTCAGACAGAAGCTACCAGTTGGTTGTGCTCACATCTTCAAGGTCAGTTCTCTCCCCAAAATCTGTTCTTCCCCCATCTTCCTATCTCCATATCTTTCCACTAACAGACACTCTAATACCCCCTACTTAAATTCTTTTATCTAAAGATTCCTTTAATTTTATTTTGCCTCAAACATTAAGAGATCTGGAGTTAGCTATAGATAAAGAAAATGGAGCAGAGAAGCAAACCTCTATATATTTGAATATTGGTGATTTTTCCTAAGTGGGGACTCTGAGTTACTGTCATTGTGATAAGCATTTTTTATCTGTTATAAACTCCATAAAACAGTAGGAGAAGGGGCTATGGACACAAATATATTATTCCTAGGCTAAAAGTAAGCTAGCATGCGGCGTGGCTAATTAAATATCAAGCCTCTGCTATGAGAAAGAATAGGGGGTTGGGTGTGATCATGCTACCGGAAATGCTTTGTTGGACATCTCTTAAGTTCCAAAGTTTTTAGTATCAGTGTGCTAAGCCAATCTGGTGTCTGCCATAAATCTGCCATTAATGTCTTGGAATTGGGAAGTGGAGAAGGGGGGAGAACCAGATTACCTTAGAGGGCCAAATGGCTCAGTTTGGAAACAGAGCAGGTTAAAGCTCCTATGCCAATCACAATGGGATTGGGACTGTTAGTGGCCCCTGTATTTCTAACCTAGATAGAAAAGGGAGACCCATTTTTTTAAAAGAAAAAAAGAAGGAAAGGGGGCTGAGTAGAAACAGGTGAAGTCTAGGAGAATTAGTTTCACACCTTCCAGAAGTAGTGGAGGGAAAAAGCAAGTTTACAGAAAGGTTGAACAGAGACCCATGGAAATAAAGTCATCCTTGGGACACTTAAGGATGAAACTGGAAAAAGAAAAAGAGGGAGAATAACAACGGAAAAGACCTTTAAATATTTCTACAATAATCTCTTTTCTTCATCGATGACAATGGAACTACCATTGATGTGTTACATGAGAACATAGAAATGTCCCTCCCAAAATTAATGGGAAGAATAGTGAGACTAGATCAAGTATAACTATGGATTACATAGAGCATTAGCAGAGCTTCCCTGCCTGAGTCCTGCCAACCATGATGATTCAGTGATGGAGCACTTTGGGGATGATTATGCTCCTGGTTGATTTTAGCCAGTATGGGATGGACCAGTGCAGAGAGAACTTGGCACTTTGGTGTGAAGCAGGAAATCCTGTGACAGCCATAGGGGACTTGGGTGGGTAAGGTACTTTGTAAATTAAAAAGAAGAGACAGCCTCCAGCTTTCTCTCTCCTGGTGACAAGTATCTTTTTTGCCAAAATACCTCTGAGGGAAGGGCAGGTCATTGTCTCCCTACCCTGGGGATCACAATGGCTGGTCTCACATAGTAAGTGAAATGAGGTAACTCATAGGAAATAATTAAAAGGGGGAAGGCACTGGAATTAAGAGGAGGTAGGGAAGGCTTCCTGTAGAAGATGGAATTTTAATTGGAACTTAAAGGAAGCCAGGAAGATTAGCAGTCGAAGAGCAGGAGAGAGAAGATCCCAGGCCTAGGGAACAGCTTGATAAAATTCCCAAAGCTGAGAGATGGAATGTCATGTTTGTGAAAGGGCCAGGAGACCAGTGTCACCAGTTCAAAGAGTATGTATTAGAGAATAAGGTGTAAGAAGACTGGGAAAGTACGGAGTCACTGGAGTTTATTGGGGGTAGGGCAGACAACATGATCAAAATTGCATTTTAGGTAAATCATTTTAGTGACTAAATAAAGAATGGATTGGAATGAGGAGAAACTTGAGGCAAGCAGACCCACCAGTGGGCTATTAAAGTAGTCCAGTGTGAGTGCCTGCACTAGAGGAGTGGCATTGTTAGAGGAGAGGAGAGGATTCAGGAGAGAAGCAGTTCATTTTCCTGTTGGACAGATCTAAGATGAGAGATATTGTGAAGACAGGCCTTGGCAACAACTTGGATGAGGAGCAGGGAGTGTGAAGGATAGTAAGGAATCCAAGATGACTCCTAGGTTGCAAACCTGAGGAACAGGCAGGATGATGTTGTTCTCTACAGTAATAGGGAAAGAGGATGGGGGGAAAGGTTTGAAGGGAAAGATAACAAATTCTGTTTGAGATATCCAAAGGTTCTAGCTCCATTGGGTGGAGATGACCAGCAATAATCTGAGGATTTTTTTATGTAAGAAAATGACCACCTAAATCCTGGTGAAGCCCATGAAAATATATACTAAGTGTTGTTTGAACAATGAAGAATTTAAGTAAAATATAACATAGCCTAGTCATTGGTCCTACAAACAGCTTCATGTTCCAATGTTTTTAACTCAACCTCCCAAATGATTGTAATAGTAGTTCTAAGTCATAAATTACTGATTGCTCAAGTCTAACCAATGTGTACACATAGGTCTTTTAGCTTTTTTTGTGTGTTTGGAAATAAATATCTACCTTATTCCTGATTTGATTTATTCATTGAATACCTTTCCACTCCCCTTCTTTTGGGGAGATGCTAGACGTGAGTACAAACTTAAGGTTTAAGTAAATTGTCCCAGGGTACCAGGTAGAGATGGAACTAAAGAATATGAGAAAAGAGAGCCTAATTTCTCTCATTAAAGGTCAGGTTACCCTAGTACAGAATCTGGTCTGGACTGCCTATGTTGGTCTCTTAATAGAAAAAAGAATGGACATAATGCAACAGTCCTTTGGTCCCAGCAGCATTCACTTTGTTAGGCCAAGTATCACCAAAGAAAGTTCATTTAGGAAGTCAAGCAATTTTAAGGGTATTGAAGGCTCAAAGCCTCTGAAAGAGGAAGGATACCAAATACTTGGGGAAGGGCAGGAACACCTCATACCTATTATTACCCAAAAAAAAGTTGATTGAAAAAAATATAAAACAACAACAAAAAAAATTATTGATTCCTATTTTCCCAACCCTTTAAAATCTTTATGAGAATTAACTCTTATCATAGCATCACATATTGATATATGCCTATTGCAGGACATTAGAGTACTAATGGGTTTGCCTGAGGGCAATGAGAGGTCGAATTATTTGCCCAGGGTCACATAGTCAACACATGTCACAGTTGGGACTTGAATCCAGGTTGTTCTGGCTCCAAGGCTGACTCGCTGGCCACCATACCATATTGTCTTTTAAGATTTCTCTAAGATTTCTACACACACACACATACAAGTCTATGTCAGGCACTGTGCTAAATGCTGGGCATACAAAGACAGGCATAAAGAAAGACAGTCCCTGAGGTCAAGGACTTTATATTCTAATGAGGAAAGAAAACATATGAAAGGAAGCTAAAAATCTGAAAGAGTGAAGGATGGCTTCACAGTCCGAAATGTCAGGAGTGAAAGGAGTGAATATTGGCCAGTCTGGACTCCTCAAAAAAATGGAGGTTGTAACAACAGCAACAACAACAACATTTATATGGCATTTACTATGTGCTGGGCACTGTACTAAGAATTTTATAATTTCTACTCCTTTGATCCTCACAGCAATCTCAGGATATGTAAGTGCTATTATTATCCCCATTTTTTTTTTAAGCAATTGGGGTTAAGTAACTTGCTCAAGGTTACACGGCCAATTATTTTGTGTGGGTGTTAAGTGTCTGAGGCCGGAAATGATCCTGGGTCTTTCGACTCCGGACCGGCACTCTTACTCACTGCGCCACCTGGCTGCCCCTATTATCCCCATTCTTACAGATGGGGAAATTGAGATAAACAGAGGATAAGTTACTTGCCCAGGGTAACACAGCTAATAAGTGTCTCAGGCCAGATTTAAGCTCTTTTTTTTTTTCTTAACTCCAGGTCCAATGTTTTTCCTACTGTACCACCTAGCTTCCTATACCTACGTATGCAGATCTACATATCTATGCGTATGTTATATATGCATATATACATACACATAAGTATGTATATCTATGTGTCACATAGATATACATGTATACCTACACAAATGTATAGGGACTATATATCTATGTATCTATGTATCTATCTATCTATCTATCTATCTATCTATCTATCTATTTATCTATCTATCTATCTTTTTGCTTCAAGTAATACTTTGAGTTAAAACTGAATTGGGTGAATGGGTTCCTGAGCCTAGGAACATTTACACTGTCAAACAGCGTTAAATCTTTTATGAAGAGGCAGCATGGTCTAGTGCAAATTTTGCCTCTAATATTTACTACCTATATGCCTTTAGGCAAGTTACTAAACCTCCCTGTGTTTCAGTTTCTTTTTCTGTAAAATTATCTTTGTTGTTAGATTAGATGGTCCTTGAAGTCCCTTCAGGCTCTAAATTTGTGATCCTATGAAATACACATGTTTAGTGTAAGTCAATAAACATTTATGAAGCATTTACTACATGCCAAATTCTATGTTATGTGCAAGGATTACAAAGAAGGGAAAAGGACAGTCTCTGCCATCAAAGAGCCTCATAATTGAGTGGAGTAACCTGCTCATTAACACTTTGGTCTTAACAAAGAAAATGGAGCATTGTATAATTACCCAGAATGATTTCACTTATCTGTTCTAAAAAGAGTCTAATGTGAATTAGTGAAAATTCTTAACTAAAAAGACATTTTAGAGAAATAGCATTTATTACTTTCTACTAGTAGTAATAATAATAATACATGTTTACATAGCTCTTTTTGGTTTACAAAATTATTTCTTCACGGTAACCCCAACTAATATAAAGTCATATAGTATGAAGGGATCTCAGACCCATCTAGTGCAACCATTAACCAAATACAGGAATCCCTGTGACATCAGTCACTCAGCACACATTTATTAAGTACCTGTTATATTCCAGTCCCTTGAACCTCTGAAATGGTGGAGAGCTCATTACTTTGAAAGGCAGCCCATTTTCATGTTGATCAGATTAGTATTTAGAGCTATAACTAAATCTAGAGCATAAAATTTATCGTTAAATTATATCTTGGGGGGATTTTTTATGCAGTTCAATTTTCCATACTGCTTATGCATGTAAATATTACCTTCCCAACAAGACTAGCAACCCCTCCAGGGTAGGGACAGGACCCTATGCTTATTTTTGGTTTCTCAAAGCATCTAGCACAGTGCTCAATAAATTCTTGTTGACTTGACTTCACGAATACATCCTGAGAGTCTAGAGTTGCCTGGAGCAATTTGTAGACACTGACATGAATGTGTTTCGGTTGTCGCTGGGGTAGGGGGGGAGATTCTCTTAATGATCTCACTGTTACACAGCTGGCAGGCTTGTCCTTGCAACCTGCATGGGAGATGGGGTGAGAGGAAAGCTTTCCAATCAAAGTGACAACTAGCTTGGGAAAAGTAGACAAAGCTTATTTATCTGTACAGGTGTTATCCTCACCCCACTCCAAAGCAGTATAAAATCAGCATCTGTTAAAACATCAGATATGTCTAAAAAATGCTGCCCCCTTGTGTCCTAGCATTGATTTTGTCATCTAATTAGAAGGAGTCAACTGAAGTAAGACAATAATGTAGTATTGTTATTACCACTCTCCATCACTTTTGTAATGTGTGTAAAGGAAATGTTTGGCCCAATCAGTCTAGAAACATATTCCTCACATTATGATAAGCAAATTATTTTCACTTTGAATGAGAGATTTCTCCATTAAGTCCCCCTTTTAAAAAAACTGATTAGAAAGAAGGATAATTTTACTCATTCGACAGACTTGCTGTTCATCTGTGCTGCTTGAATATTCCTTGTCAGTGTAAACACACAGGAGGTGTGAGATAGAATACCACAACATTCTTCTTGAGAAGTCTTCCTCTGGTGCCATATGGGCCTGAATCTGCTTCATTTCCTTGGGATTAGAATCTCCTACACCTAGTGTTAAAATTACCAATGGAAATAGGCTTTTAGCTCTCTGGACAGCTATACCTTCTGCACAGTAGCTTTTACTGGATTCAATTTAAAATAGGAGCAAAAAAGTAGTATAAATTACAGCTAGAGTCAGCTTTCTTTTTTTTTTAATTTTCTTTTCTTTTCTTTTTTTTAAGTTTATACATCATTTATTTCCACAAGATTTTGAGTTACAAATTTTCTCCCCATTTTTCCCATACCCCAAAACAGTGATCCCACTGAATAACCCCTCCCCCAGTCTTCTCTCTCCTATATCTCCCCCCATCTTCCCTCCAACTTTCCAGTAGGGCATGGTGGATCTCTATGCCCCAGTGCCTGTATATCTTATTTCTCAGTTACATGTAAAATAATAATAATATATATATTAAACATTTGATTTTAAACCTTTGAATTCCAGATTCCTTCTCTACCTCCCTTGTCACCCATCTTTACTGGGAAGACAAGCAATTCAACATAGGCTGTACATGTGTAGCCATGCAAAACATTTCCATAGTGGGTATATTGTAAAAGACTATATTTCCCTCCATCCCATCCCACCTCTCACTTGTTCTATTTTCTACTTTGATCCTGTCCCTTTTCAAAAGTGGGTGCTCCAAATTCCCTCCCCCCCCAGTCTCCTCTCCCTTTCATCCCCTTCCCCCCTACTCTACTGTAGGGTGAGATACCCTATTTAGTGTGTATGTAATTCCCTCCCTAAGCCAAATTCATTGAGAATAGGGTTGACTCATAACCTTTTGCCTTCCTGTTTTTGCCATCCATTGTAAAAGTTTTCCCTTGCCTCTTTACCCCATTCTATCTCTCCCCATCTCCTCTCATTATATTCCTCCCTTGCCTTTTAAGTTCACCTTTTAAGTATCATCCCTTCCTATTCAACTGGTCCTGTACCCTCTGTCTATGTATAACTGTGCACATATATACACATTCTCACATATGCATTCATATGCCCATATACCCTCCTATATAGACATATATATGTATATATGCATATATATGTGTATACACACACACATTTCTATTCCCTTCCACTATTCTCATACTGAGAAAAGTTTCATAAGTTACAATTATTGTTTTTCCATGTAGGGATGTGAATAGTTCAACTTTGATAAGTTCCTTATGATTTCTTTTCCCTGTTTACCTTTTCATGCTTCTCTTGCTTCTTTTAATTGAATGTCAAATTTTCTATTCAACTCTGGTTTTTTTCATCAAGAATGTTTGAAAGTCCTCTATTCCATTGAATGACCATATTTTCCCCTGAAACGTGATACTCAGTTTTGCTAGTTAGGTGATTCTTGGTTTTAGTTCCAACTCCTTTGCCTTCTGGAATATCATATTCCAAGACCTTTAATCCCTCAGTGTAGAAGCTGCCAGATCCTGTGTTATCCTGATTCTGTTTCCACAGTATTCAAATTGTTTCTTCCTGGCTGCTTGTAATATTTTCTCCTTGATCTGGGAATTCCAGAACCTGGCTATAATACTCCTAGGAGTTTTCTTTTTGGGATTTTTTTCAGGAGGTGATCAGTGGATTCTTTTCACCTCTATTTTGCCCTCTGGTTTTAAAACATCTAAAACATCAGGGCAATTTTCCTTTAGAATATTTTGGAGGATGATTTCTAGGTTCTTTTTTTGATTATGGCTTTCAGGTAATCCAATAGTTTTTAAATTATCTCTCCTGGATCTATTCTCTAGGTCAGTGTTTTTTTTCAATGAGATATTTCACATTTCCTTCTATTTTTTAATTTGTTTAATAGTATCTTGATTTCTCATAAAGTCACTAGCTTCCATTTGCTCCAATTTAATTCTGAAGGAATGATTCTCTTCAGTGAGCTTTTGAGATTCTTTTTCCATGTGGCAAATTTGGCTTTTTAAGGCATTCTTCTCCTCATTGCCTTTTTGAGCCTCTTTTGTCATTTGAATTAGTCTATTTTTTAAGGTGTTATTTTCTTCAGTCAGGTTATTGACTCTCATTTTATGATTTTCTTGCATCATTCTCATTTTTCTTCCCAAATTTTCCTCCACTACTCTTATTTGGTTTTCAAAATCCTTCTTAAGCTCTGTAATAAGGCCTGTAAGCAGCTTATTCTTTTCTTGGAAGCTTCTGGTGCAGGAGTTCTGACTTTGCTGTCTTCCTCCTATTCCATACTTTGATACTTTTTGTCCCCCATAAGAGTCCAAAGTTGGATTACTGTGCTTGCCTTGCTCCCTTCATTTGCTCATATTGCCACTCAATTACTTGACTTCTGAGCTTTTTGCCACAATAGAACTCTGCTACCAGAAGGAGGAACTTTGTCCCAAATCACTGGGGTTTTCTCAGCTGCTAGAGCAATTAGTTGGGTGCCCTCTCTGAAGCCTCCCCACACTCTGGCAAACTGGTCATGCACCCCAGCACCTCCACCCTAGACTGCAATCCAGACCCAAGCAGGTTAAGGCAAGAGGGATTACCCTCAGACTGGTTGCTTGGTCCCCCTACAATCTGCAGGCCAGGAGCTCTGAAGCAGCCATGTGCTGGTGGCTGCATGGCCACAATGCTTCAGCCTCTTCTCACCTTGGGGCAAAGGCCAACCGCACTCCCAAATTTACAGGTCCCAAAGTCCACACTGCACTGACCTCTCACTTTGTCCTTAGCATCTATGTGTTGATAATTCTGGAAACTGCCACAGCTACTGGTGATCTGAAGTCCCTCCAACTGGTAGCTGGTTGTGGCCACCCTGAGGTTAAAACCTCTGGCTCATGTGGGGCTGGGCTCAGCTTCCAGAGTGCTGTGCTGGTGCCTTCCTGCTGGCCTGTCTCCAGTGGGAGGTTAGCTTTTCTTTGTCATTTTGTGGGTTCTGTAGCCAGCTCCGTCCAGTCCCAGCCCTGCAGTGATAGGCCTCGCAATGGCCTTTGTGATTGGTGGGTCAACTTGCCGCCACATTGATCAGGCCTCATCAGGGCCTCTGCACACCCTGGCATCTGAGCCTCTGCACTGTCCCCCAGCATCTTCCAGGCCTCTGTGCCAGCCTCCATTATCTTAGAGTCAGTTTTCTACCAAGATGATTAACAATTTAGGGCAAAGATTTATGCCTTTTTTTTTGTACCATGTACCCCTTTGGTAGTATGGGGGAGCCTATGAATTGCTTCTCAGAATATTTTTAAATGCACAAAGTAAATTATATAGGCTTACAAAGGACACCAAACATATTAGTATACAGTTTTTTTTTAATTTAGGGAGCCTTTGAAATCTACATGGACCTCAAGTTAGGAACCTCTGATCTAGAGGCAATATCCCAATAAAATGCCTACTGCAGTCAGGATATTGCTAAGTAGGAGTCTAGATTAGTTACTTTGGTCTGGTTAGAACTTGGAGGACCTTATTCACTACTAGAAATAATAATCTGGATGTAGTAAAACCAGGACAGAGTATTGGGAGACTGTAACAACCCTAAACTAGATGTTATATTTCCATTTGTGTAACCTAAGCTAACATTGGCATTTTGGTCTGACACATCACACACAACTGATACATGACACAGGTGACTAATATTGAGCTTGCAGTCCACTAGGACCATTAGGTCTTTTTCATGGGTAATGCTTATTTTGCTTATGTACTCAGTAGTAGAGATTTAAGTGCTTTAAGGTCTATAAAATTCAAGTTTAGGACATCAGATTTATCCCAATTAATTTTTCCCTTTCTAGTTAAAGCCTTTAGATATCTTCTTGGTTCCCTATTCTATCATTCAATATATTAGCTATTTCTCTTAGCTTTAAATCATTTGTAAATTAAAATGAACAAGGTCAAGGAGGCACAGTGGATAAAATGCTGAACCTGAAGTTAGAAAACCATGAGTTCAAATCTAACTTTAGACTCTTCCTAGATGTGGGACCATGGGCAAGTCATTTAACCTCTATCTGCCTCCATTTCTTCAATTGTTAAATGAGATAAGAATAATAGCACCTCCTAATAGGTTTTTTGTGAGGGTCAAATGAGATATTTATAAAGCACTTAGCATGGTGCCAGACACATAATAGGTGCTAATAACTGCTTGTTCTCTTTCCTTGAATTAGACATTTAAGTCTCTGAGTTGCTTTACCTTCTGTCTTCATTCTTGTCATTGACAAAAAAAAAATAACAGAAAAAAAAAAACCTCGAATCACACAAAACCAAGGACTGTGCCACTTAAACCTCCACTAGAGGTTTCCAGGTTGAAAACAGTCTATTAATAGTCTTCACTCTTTGGATCACTTTTTTTGTTCAATCCATTTTAACATCCAGGATGAAAAAAAAAAGAATATTAGTCCAAGTGCTGGCTCCCCCTCCCCTAAAAGTTTTTGCCTATTTAATTATCTAAAGAAAATGACAATATTTTAAATTGGTAAGCTAGATACATGACCAAGGCAGTAAAGTACCTTAGTTTAGGTTCATTGTTGTTGTTGTTGTCTATCCTTCTTTCTCGAAGAGGACCAATGACATTATTGATTTTCCAGTAAATTAGATTTGACTGAGGCAGAGCTGTGCAAAGTCATCAGTCTTGCTCTTTCCTCCAGAGACATTGAAGTCCAGTGGCAAGACAAAGGTCAAGATGACAGGATGGCCCAGGAAGCAGTGGGTGACCTTGGCCTTTCTAAATTAAGGTCTTTCCCAGGTCTCAATTTATCTATGTTCTATGAGGACTAATGCAAAGAACTCAGGATATTTAGCTTGCAGAAGAGAAAAAAACTCTGGGAAAACTTGGTAGTTGAGTTGTCTTAGAAGGATTGTTAAATGAAGGATGGATTAGATGCATTTTGCCCAGAGGGCAGAACTGGGAGCCTTAAGTGGTAATTAGAATTAAGACTGTCTTAGGCTAGGTCTTTGTTGTTTAGTTGTTTTCAGTCAAGTCTGATTCTTCCTGACCCCATTTGGACTTTTCCTGGCAAAGATACTGGAATGGTTTGCCATTTCCAGCTAATTTCAGAGATGAGAAAATTGAGGCAAACAGAGTTAAGTGACTTGCCCAGGGTCACATAGCTAGTAAGTGTCTGAAGTCAGATTTGAACCCAGGAAGATGTCTTCCTGACTCCAGGTTCAGCAGCTGTCCACTGTTCCACCGATCTGCCCCCATTAGAAGTAAAAATTATTAATTAGAACAATCTAAAACTGGAATGGACTGCCTTGAGAGACAGTATAGTGCCTCCCACTAAAGGTCATCAAGTAAAGTCAGGATGACCCCTTGACAGATATATTGTAAAGTACAGGATAATAGAGAGAGCCCTCACCTTGGAGTTCAAATTTTATCTCAGATACTTACCTGTTGTGGTGTGACCCTTAACAGGTCACTTATACTCTCTGAACCCATTTCCTCATCTATAACATGGGAATAATGTTGCCAATACAATGATACATTCTTAGGTCCTCACTATGTGCTAGGCACTGCAAATATATAGATAGATATGAACGTTCCTATCCTTTACCTTCTATTGGGGGAAACAATATATTCACAAGTTGGGAAATACAAAGTTGATAGGTCATTTCAAGAGCAAGTGCCCTCAACTGAGAAGATCAAGAAAGGCTTCATGTAGGAGGTGGTACCCAAACTGTGTTTCAAAGAAATCAAGGATTCTACAGGGTGGTGGTAAAGAGAGAATACTTCCCAGTTGTGAGAGAATATTTGTGGGCAAGCAGGAAGGCATGAAATACAGTTAACTTATTCAGGATTTATGTTACTTGGCCATTAATGCTAATAAAGGCATCATCCATCCTCTATCAAACTCTAAGATTGCCTCTAGGTCAGACATAAATGCAGAGTGAGCCTGAATCTATGGGGTGGTGTTTCTAGGCTTCCTCACTACAATACAATTCCAGACTTGCAGGAGCCTAGGAAGAGCCATGCAAGACTTTTCTGCATGGCAAAGCAGTGTGTATTCAGGAGTCTGTTGTCCTTGATGACTTTCCTTCCCTGATTATCTTTGCCTTGTCCTTTCCTTTGCCTTGCTTATGTTCCTGGGGAAGCTACGTGTACTAGACCACACTGTCACAATTGCCTGAGTTGTGGGAGCACAGAAAGCATCAAATGATTTTAGGGATTATTACAGTGTCACAAGATCTGTGGTAGTGAAATCATGGGAAACACCTTCTGAGATCTTTGTTGCTCTTTTGAGGGCGCCTAACTCAGAGATGGATAGACTCTAACTCTTCACTGACAAGATGTTAGAGTTATCTACAGCGACTGCTTCTCTTCTTCACTAACTGCTCCCTATTTTATATGCCAGGAATGCAAAAATTCAATCAAATGCTACCTAGGAACCTCTGTCAGCAAGTACCTAGCATTCCAGCAGATGGGGATGTCTATACATTAAAGAGAGGTCTCTAATCAGTAATGTGAGATGTGAGACTTCCCCACTCCACAAGTCAGGTTCTTTTCTCTTTTGAAAAATGAGATACAATGAGGACTATAAAATGCTCATTCTCCCAGATTCAGGTGAGAATTACAACATTAAAAAAAATCCCAGTAATATTTTTCTCTATTTGAAATCTTTAACATTAGACTTTCTCAAAGAAATACAGTATTAATCATTAAGGAAGGTCTTTGTCCCTTATGGATATGGGAGTGGGGATGGAGAGATTCCTGCCTATAGGCAGAAAGGGATTATGTTTCTACCTCAATAAATAATCATGTATATTTTGATAAATAGTCCTTTTTGATGAAGGGCAAAAAAAAGGTCTGAGATTTTATTTATTGCCCTGAGATGAGAATGGTATAAAAGATTTCAGCAGCTTACTTCAATTTGTGATCATGTCCTCCTTTTTTTAATTTTTTAAAACACCCTTCCTTGGGAGAATTGAATAAGTATACATTTGAAGCTAATAGCTTCAAATTTGTATGAGTATGTAACTGTCATCAGCATTTTAAAAGGGTATGCAAGTATTTCCATTGCTGAAAAAACAGTTTGTGTTTTTAGGCTTTAGGTAAGCAAGTTTGAAGTACAAACAAGTATGACCAGATTCTTAGGGTTCTGTTACATAAACCAATTCCCAACACTATTCAGTAGGAAAGGAAAACAAGGAGTTAGGTCAGCTGATATAATTCACATAAACAACACTAGGGAAGTATGTACTAGGTAATGTATGGATAGAATGTTGGGCCTGGATTCAGAAAGATCCGAGTTCAAATTTGACCTCAGCCACTTACCAGCTTTGTGACCCTAGACAAGTCACTTAACCCTGTTTGCCTCAGTTTCCTCACCTGTAAAATGAACTGTAAAAAGAAGGAAACGGCAAACCACTCCAAGAAAATCCACAAAAGTCAAACATAACTGAACAACAACAAGAGGCTAGCTCAGGTTAGAATTTTCATTTTCACTTTTTCTTAATTCTGAGTATGGGAGAAATGGGAGCATGATGGAGCCAGCTTGAACTAGTGAGAGCTGATTGTTAAATTTTTAGTGTGAGTATTTAACACCTTGAAAATCAATGAACGCTACAATTTAGGGCTTGATTATTGTTTTATAGATTGTCTAAACTTAAGAGGAAGATGAAGAAAATGTTAATAATACAGTTTAAACTTAAAAGTGCATTGTTGGTACATTTATTCCCCAGAGAGTCAGTTGTTGAACATTTATCAGCACACCCCTGGTACACAGCAAAGTCATGAATCAGTACCAGGACAAACATCCATGAAGCTCACACACATACTAAAATGAAAACAGAGCAAACACAATAGCACTCCTGCTACATCATATCCCAGGTTCATCTGGTCTTTTTCCAGCATGGACTCCACTGGTTCTTATCACATTCTCTTTCACTTAAGACTGTATTCCATTAACTTTAACACACTAGATAGCTCCCTTTTTATTTTCTGACATCCTCAAATCCACCAACAGAAATGTTCCTCTCTTCCACTGCTCTCTGCAGCAGTGGAAGCAACTGAAAGAACCTTTCCTACGCATAGAATCATTAGTACTCTCTTCCTCTTTCCTGGAGGGTAACAGCTTAATCTCTCTCATACGTAGATAGGTTTCCTACAACTGAACTGTACTCACAAATCAAAAGGATTAGAGGTCTGGAAGAAGCTTCCTTCAACCAGATGGAAATCTAGTTCCACCTCCTTATTTTATAGTTGAGGAAACTAAAGACCATTAGATGACTTGGTCAAGATCACACAGGTAATAAATGTTAGAGATAGGAGAGGAACTCAAATCTACTAACTCTAGAGATTGTAATCTTTCCATTGTCCTTAACCTTAGGTGAAGCCTGGAGATGGATTTTTCCTACACGGGTGAAGATTCATCTATAGGGAGGAAAGGGGCTGGATTCTTTTCAATTTGTTTTCCTCAATGTTGTTTTGAACAAGTGTCAAAACACATGGACACCAATTTCATTCAGAAAAAGGTTCTTAGGCATAACAATTTAACATGTCTCTAAACATTCTATTGAACATGTGCCTTTAAAGATCACTAGGGACCTCCTTGTTCCAGAATCAATAACCTTCTCTATTATTATTCCCTGGACTTGTTCATTTCATTAGGCACTGCTAACTCCTTTTTTTAAAAAAAAAAAAAAAAACTGCTAGATTCTTTAAATGCTAACTTATGCAACTTGACAGAAAAAGAATGAATCAAAATGAGAATTTTGACCCCCATGTGAAAAAGGTACAGAGGGGAGACAGAGAAGATCTTATGCCCTACGTGGTCAAAAAGTTGCTGCAAGGACTGATGTTACAGGTGTAATTAGTTTAGGAAGTTATCCTAGCAGCATCCCAAACCCTCCCCTTCATCTTGAGCCAGGTTCCATTAGTATTGGTCTAGGGTTTTTCAATGTAAAGTAATTTGCACATAACATTTCATAAATTCATCACAGTTTTAGCTCAATTATTTTTGCCTCATCCTGCAATTTATGCCAGAAAAATATCCAAATATACCTGTGTATAGCACTTACCTCATTTCTTTCATTAAGATATGCCCCCTTTCCCACTTCTTATGACCCTCAAGCAAAATCAATTACATTGTAGTCTAAGATATTTTTGCTGCAAGTGTAACCCAAGACCTCAACTCTTACACGCAGGACTCTGAGCCTGGTCTGAATTTGGTTGCCCCCTCCAAAAGGATGATTACCTCTCTTTGTCCTATTGCTCCCAGTCTGGAGTTATTTCAGGACAGACAGATTGATAGATAAGATAGGAAGGGAGACAATATAGATATTCCACACATATAGATAAGGAAGAAACAAACATTTATTAGGTGTCTACTGTATGCTAGCTACTGTGCTAAGTGTTTTACAAAAATTTTAGAAATATTACAGGTAAGGGCGGCCAGGTAGCACAGCGAGTAAGAGCACCGGCTCCAGTGTCAGAACGACCTGGAGATCGAATCCTGGGCTCAGATACTCAGCACCACATCCAGAAATAACTGGTCATGTAACCTTGAGCAAGTTACTTAACCCAGATTGCTTAAAAAAAAAAAGAAAAAAAAAGAAATATTACAGGTAAGTGTCATACAACAGCTCTGTGAGGTAGGTGCTATTCTCCATTTTACAGCTGGGAAAACTGAAGCAGACAGTGCTTAAGTAACTTGCCCAGAGTCACACGGCTAATAAGTGTCTAAAACTAGATTTGGACTCACGTCTTCCCGATTCCAAGTCCATCATTCTATCTACTTCACCCCTAGATACTAGCTACTTAGTGTTATTGAGTCATTTCAGTTATGTCCAATTCTTAGTGATCCCATTTGGAGTTTTCTTGGCAGAGATATTGGAGTTGTTTGCTATTTCTGTTTTCCAGCTCAATTTACAGATAAGGAAACTGAGGCAAACAGAATTAAGTGACTTGCCCAGGGTCACATAGCTAGTAAATATCTGAGGACAAATTTGAACTCAAGTCTTCCTGACTCCAGACCTGGTGCTCTATCCACTGTGCCAGATGATAGATAGATAGATAGATAGATAGATAGATAGATAGATAGATAGAT